>NC_069665.1:25744030-25971530 GCF_027244095.1 Hemicordylus capensis
AGGTTCGGATCCAGAAGCACTCCCAGACTGTGTACCTGTTCCCCCTGGGGGAGCATGACCCCATCCAGAACAGGCAGATCAAAATCATCTCCCGAGTTTCGACCCCACACAATAAGTACGGTAGAATACAGGAGGGGTTTCCCATTGCCATCTCCCACGCAGTCTGAGATGATGATGCCTTTCAGCATCTTTCCGATATCGCTGCTGCCCGATATAGGTGTTTCCCATAGTCTGGGAAACATACCAGTGGGGATTCGAACCGGCCACCTCTGGCTTGCTAATCAAGCCATTTCCCCACTGTGCCATATTGTGTACTGCCCGTCAAACTCGATGGCACACTTTACCGTCACACAATACTAGCTAGATGGTTGAATGGCCTGACTCTGTATAAGGTAGCTCCCCGTGTTCCTCAGAGGCGGTGAACTAGTTCTTCTACAGGCAACACTGTATTCGCAAAGCTCGGCACTCCCTAAACAGCCCAAGAGACACGTTCTTCAATGTATAATTTGATTCAGTGGGGAAATAAACACAATTCTTCATCCCGGAGATCTTCCCCACTCACACAACGCCCAGGTTGGTGCAGAAGTGGTTTCCTTTCCCAAGACAGCACCCAAGGAAAATCAAATCACAGCGTCTCATCTTTGCAGCTGCTGACCTGGGCTCAGCCAGGCTGGTTCTGTTAAGCTGCCGAGCTGCATCACAGGCAGGAGGCGTCCCCCAGACCCCTCCTCGTCTCCTATAAGCGCTGGCTGTTGCCTTTCGTTCCATAGATGCTGGCCCTTATATCAGTAACAAACAAGCATTGATTTTATGGTAAAGTCACTTTGGGATAGGAATGAGTAACTCCAGGCAGTGCTATCACTGTATTACATGGAAATGGCCCAGGTAACAAGATGAACATTGATTCAGCATTATGTTTGATCAATAATGAAATAAGTAACTTCAGGGCCAAATTAAAATGCAAGCTGGCTTTAAGCTGCTAGCTTCTGGGCTAAGTGACAAGGCTAATTCAGCAGGGAAATGGCAATATTTGCATTAGAAGCTGCATCTGTTGTCTAGCAGGGAAAAGAGGCCAGAAGGGTGTGTGTGTGTGTGTGTGTGTGTGTGTAAGTGTCTTGTCTCCATGCATGGTGCAAGCTGCTGAGGTTTGCTTAAAGCAAGTCTGTGTGCAACTCTGACCCTCCTGCAGATGCTGGACTCTCCCATCATCTCTGACGACTGGCCACTGTGGCTGATGGGAGTTGTAGTCCAAACACAGTCGGAGGGCTGAAGTTGTGCAGCCCTGGCTTAACGGTCTGAAGTTGCATTGTGAGCCACAGAAGACAGGGAGAGAGCAGTGATCCTAGTAACAGGCATTCCCAGACGTTCTTGACTGCAATCCCCAACATCCCCAGTGGCAATGGCTTTTGGCTGGGGATTATGGGAGGAGAGCTGGTCTCACAGTAGCAAGCATGAATTGTCCCCTCTGCTAAGCAGGGTCCACCCTGGTCTGCATTTGAATGGGAGACTACATGTGAGCGCTGCCAGATATTCTCCTTAGGGGATGGGGCCACTCTGGGAAGAGCACCTGCCTGCTTGCATGCAGAAAGTTCCAGGTTCCCTCCCTGGCATCTCCAGATAGGACTGAGAGAGATTCCTGCCTGCAACCTTAGAGGAGCTGCTGCCAGTCTGTGTAGACAATGCTGGACTAGATGGACCAATGGTCTGACTCAGTATAAGGCAGTTTCCTATGTCCCTAGATCTAAAGGGCTTTAGTTACAGGAGGGGAGGAGAGCTGGCCTTGCAGTAGTGAGCAAGAATGGTCTCTTTGCTAAGCAGGGTCCACCCTGGTATGCATTTGGATGGGATACTACATGTGAGCACTGTAAGATATTCTCCTTAGGGGATGGCGCCCCTCTGGGAAGAGCAGAAAGTTTCAAGTTCCCTCCCTGGCAGTATCTCCAAGATAGGGCTGAGAGATACTCCTGCCTGTAACCTTGGAGAAGCTGCTGCCAGTCTGGGTAGACAATACTGAGCTTCTTCAGAGGCCTTCCTCTGGGTGCCCCTGCCAAATGAGTCGAGGTGGGTGTCTATGATGGAGAGGGCCTTTTCGGTGGTTGCACCTCATTTATGGAATAGCCTCCCCAGTGAGGTTCACCTGGCTTCATCACATTGTTCCTTTAGATGCCAGGTAAAGGAACTTTTTGTTCACTCAGGCCTTTTAAATTTTAAATTTATTTTTTTTATTTTTTTTTAATGTGAATATAACTGATTTTTAATTTTTTAAAAAAATTTCTTTGTATTGCATTTTATATTATCTTCCCTCCTTTTTTGGGGAGGGGGTCTGTTATGATTTAATGTGTGTTTTAAACTCATGCTTTAATGTTGTGTTGTAAGCCACACAGAGAATTATGGGGTGGCTAACTAATAAAGTTGTTGTTGTTGTTATTGTTATTCTTGTTATTGTTATTGTTACTGGCATTGTTGTTATTGTTATTGTCATCCAATGGTCTGACTCAGTATAGATAGATATAAGCTTATTCGGTCATTGATCAGCAAACATTTCCAATAAACCAGTATGTTTTTTACAAATAATATAACAAAACCTGGCCATAACAGAGATAATATCAGTGCCCACATTAGTTAAAAGATAATTTAAATAAAATTCATCAGACCGGCCAGGCAGATTATCTAACTCAGTATATGGCAGCTTCCTATGTTCCTATGTATTGATATCAATGATCAAAATCTGTGGATCTGGTTCATGGGCTACTTGGGGTGTATGCGTATGTGTGTTTTTAATGGGTTTTAAAAAAATGCTCTGATTGTTTTGTTGTTGTTGTGATGGCTACTGCCTTGACCGTTTTTGCAAAATGGTGAGAAGATTTCTCAGTGAATTAAGGGTGGCCTGGATCTGGGTGAAGCCCCGAGTCTCTGCCTTCTGCCCTCCATCAGCTGGGAGGGCAGGGAGGGGAGAAAGAGAAGCTGCACGAGCAAAGGGCTGCTTTAAATGCGAGAGCTGGAAGGCAAAGTGGTGGAGGAGATGAGTGGAGGGAGCCTCACTGGATGGCCTTTGCCCCAGTTTATCTGCTGTTTTCTCCATGGCTAGTTTTTACAGGCTAACCATCATTACCGAAAGCGCGACCCACATTGATTTCCAATAGAGATTCTCGCCTCCAACCGGAGAGAGGCCAGACAGTGGGATATGGAGTGGGTTACCAAGTGTGAAAACCCTGGCTAGGGAGGGAAAAGGAGGGGTGTGTGTGGTGTAAAAACCTTGGACCAGAGTTGGGGGTGGGGGTGTGTGATTTGCAAATTAAATCAAAATCCACTCTCTTTCCCATCACGGAACAGGCCTGTGTGTGGCGGGGTGTTAGGCTTGTTTTCTGCATCCTGGGCAGGAAGATTCTCATCCATGCATTGTGTGGACAAAGAAAATGACCTATGAAGGATGGATATCTTGGCCTTTCAGGTAACACTAAGTAATCCAGTGGGTATCTTCCCCACAGGGTAGATTCTCAGGCTTGGGCCCCCAGACGTTGTTGGACTACAACTCCCATCGTCCATTGTGGCAGGGGACAATGGGGGTTGTTGTCCAATATCATCTGGGGAGCCAAGCTTGAGAACTCTGGTCTTAAGGGAAGTTCTGGTCTGATGAGGTCCCAAGGGTGTGCTCAGATGCCTTCCATTTTATCACTTCTGCATGGCCTTTCGCCACTTATGGCCTTTCGCGCAGCGAGGAAATGACTTGACTAGCAAGCCAGAGGTTGCCAGTTCGAATCCCCACTGGTATGTTTCCCAGACTATGGGAAACAAACACCTATATTGGGCAGCAGCGATATAGGAAGATGCTGAAAGGCATCATCTCATACTGCTCCGGAGGAGGTAATGGTCAACCCCTCCTCTATCTACCAAAGACAAGCACAGGGCTCTGTGGGCACCAGGAATCAAAACCAACTCAACGGCACACTTGACTTTACCTTACAAGGCCTTTAAAATCAGCATGAGAAGGGATTTGAGGGGATATGGGGTATAGCTATAACTGAGCAGATGGGTTCAAAGAACCCAGGCCCGACCCCCAAGCTCGTGAGGGACCAGTCTCCATTTTCTTCATTATCTCCCTCATTCCGAGGGCCACCAGGAAGAAGGGTGAACACGGACCCTCTCTCTCTGAGCTATGCCCCGGAGGGGCTTTAGGGTGAGGCTTGCAGAACAGCTTAACCCAGAGTTACATGGTTAAGAGGGCATGGTCTTGGAAATTGAGATAATGGAAAAGCAGCACTCCTCCTTTCGTTTTCTTCATTCTTTCACGTGAATTTGTACTACTGATTGCATTGGTTTTGGTTGGGTTGCTTAGAATATCACGGACTCATGTTTTTCAGCTTTTAGTGTGATTTTATGTTTGTTCGTTGTCACTAGCATCCCTGCAATTGAGGGGGCGGGGAAATAAATATTATAAATAAATAATAAAAACAACCTGTGTCTGTCTTTATGGCTGACATCCGGGCTAAATTATTCCTGAGTACTCCTACTGGAATTAAGTAATCCTTTTTGAGTAACTTCTGAGTAGCACTATTATTCAGTTCTGTTGATTCTGGATGTCGGTTACTGTGGTTTACCGAGGCTCTTTAGTTGTGTCAGGACTGTCTCTGCACAATTTGTTTATTTCCTCCCTCCCTCATCTATTTATCCAGCTTCCTTCTCTCTCTGCATTTGATCTATCTATCTATCTATCTATCTATCTATCTATCTATCTATCTATCTATCTATCTATCTATCTATCACTCAAAAGCTTTCCCCTCCTAGAGAGTATTATTTACCAGTCAGCAGCTACTAACCCTTGAACTCACCTTACCTCTTTAAGACAGTCTCAGTGTAGACTCTGGAGGAAAAAGATTAATTTCCCAGACCATATTGATTGGTGTGTGTGGCTTTCATGCAGTGCTGCTGTCATGAAGGTTTCTTTGTTTTTCCTTTCCTGTGAGGGCAGCAGCTCATCCAGGTGGGATCATGGGCACACGGCAGGCCATTGTGGACCACATATAGCACCATGGACACATTTTGCTTATTGTGCTCAGTTAAATAGGGAGTGGGGGTGCCAGAGAGGCAAACAAACCTGATATACATGCAATTGTTCCCAAAGGCAGTGGGTTGCAATTAGTACTGTTTTCTTAAGCAGATCAAGTGTGATTGTTCGGTGCTATTAATTCCTCCTTATTATCCCAAAGCTGGTAGTGATCCTTGGAAAGCAAGTGTGATAGGAAGAGGGTGGGTTGGGGTTGGTGGTAACATGGGAGTCATTTTCCTGCAAAAATGCAATTCTCGAATTTAGTTCTGGAACCTGAATCCTGAAGACAAGAAGCAAAGTTAGATAGTTAGGCAGACTACAGTCATCTTATAACCATGTTGAGGCTGAAACTGACCAATGTTCCCCCCCAATCTCAACGGCACTCTTTAAAAGCCTACTTTTCTGATCAGTATTAGGGGGATGCTCAAATGTAAGTTGAACATCAATTGTCCTGCAGGGAGGACTGAACAACTCTTCAAACAAATGTTTTGGGGGAGAGGAAAGGCATTCTTTTTTGGGGGGTGGGGAGAACATATCATTTATTTATTTATTTATTTGTTTGATTGATTGATTTCTATATCGCCCTTCCAAAAATGGCTCAAGGCGCTTTACTCAGAGAAATAATAAATAAATAAGATGTTTGGGGGATTTCAGATATAGGTTATTAGGTTTGGCAGGAGGGAGTTCATTCCAATAAGGGGAGGGGGATTCAACTGCTGGGGGAAAGAATCCCTGCCCACATGCAAACTTTATAGGTGTCTGTGTATGTGATTAAGTGCCATCAAGTCGGTGTTGACTCTTAGTGACGACATAGGTAGATTCTCTCCAGGATGATCTGTCTTCACAACTTGGCCTTTAAGGTCTCTCAGTGGTGCATTCATTGCTGTCGTCATCGAGTCCATCCACGCTGCTGCTGGTCGTCCTCTTCTTCTCTTTCCACTTACCCCAGCATTATGGATTTCTCAAGGGAGCTGGGTCTTCGCATAATGTGTCCAAAGTATGATAGTTTGAGCCTGGCCATTGGTGCCTCCAGTGAAAATTCTGAATTGATTTGTTTTCCTGCTGTCCACAGTATCTATCTATCTATCTATCTATCTATCTATCTATCTATCTATCTATCTATCTATCTATAGAAATATATGCATACTTTATCCATACATTTTATAATATATGCACATGAATATACTCCATGCATATGAAGTGTGTGTGTGTGTGTGTGTAGATAGCTAGGTAGATAGATAAATATAGATAATTGCTAACATTCCATGGTATGCCTGGAGTAAAATGATCACATGCATACATACATTCTCTCTCTGTGCGAGATTATCTATCTAACTATCTATGCGTCTCACACACAGAGAGAATGTATGTATGCATGTGTATATATGTATATGTATGTGTGTGTATGTATATATACACGTGTGTGTATGAATGAGAGAGAGAGAGAACTTGGATATACCATTGTATGCATGGGATGAAATGCTCACATGTCGTGTGTGTGTGTGTGTGTGTGTGTGTGTTAAGGGAAGGAGAAGTTAAGAAAGTGTCCCGCCGCGATTTCCCAGCGCTCCTAGCCCGAGTCACGGACAGAGGGGATTCTTTGAAGCACCGCGGAGGGTCTCTGATGGTGCCCATCACCAAGTCGCTTCTCCTTCATCCTCCTCTCCTCCTGATCCTCCTCCGCGCAGGTCCCGCGGTGGAAATCCAGCAGAGCCAAGTCAGCAGAGCCCTCTCTCTCTGCGCGCCCAGCCATAAATCCCGGAGTTATTTGCCAGCGCATTTAATTAAAGAGTCCACAAAGAAAACCCGCATGATGGATTGGCCCCCCCGGATCGATCCGCGATCGATGATCCCGGCGCGGCGTCTCGCTAGCCCGGGCCGGAGGTGCTAAGTGGGGAGAGAGGCGGACCGCGGAGAAGCCTTCTGGCCCGGGCGACGGAGTTCTAAAAGATTCTGCATGGATCTGCGCGAACCGATCTGGGCGGGGGGACGGCGGGGGGGGGGGCTAGTGGACTTGAAACTCACGTGACCAGAATTGTGATCGCGCTGGGGGGGGGGCACCGCTAGAAATCCTAACTCCTCCGTCAGCTGCTCGCGAGTCATCACACCCCAGTAATAATAATAATATAATAATAATTAATAAACAATTAATAAATAAAATAAATCTAACGTTTTCAGAGTTCAAAGAGTTTTCTATGCATTCTTTTAGCCACAAGTACAACGACCTTGTAAGGTCGAACAGTGCTAATATCTCCATTTTGCAGATGGGGGTGCTGAGGGTAAGAGACAGTAGCTTGCCTTAAGAACAGCCTACTGCAGCGCTGCAAGGTTTCGGCCCTCCCGCTGTCGTTGGACTACAACTTCCATCATCCTCAGCCACAGTGGCCAGTAGTCAAGGATGATGGGAGTTGTAGTTCAACTACATCTGGAAGCTCCACGTTGTGCAGCCCTGCTCCGTTGGCTGAGATGAGAGCCTTACGTATGAGAGAGAGAGAGATTTGTAATGTGCGCAGGAGAACGAGAGGAAGAGAGATATGGTGGGGGGGGGCTAGTTCATATGTGCGTGTCCCTCCCTGGATTACTGCTGCGGCATCAAGTGGCAATGTGCATGTGTGAGTCAGTAATCACGGGTTTAACACCTCAGACAGGTGTCCTACTACTTCAAATCTGATATCCTGTTCAATAAAGCCAGTTCACACGTTCGGCTGCCCAGTATACAGTGATCCCGTGTTGAGAAACTCATTAAACTACTAAATGAGCTCTTTTGATAGCTAGCCAAGGGAATGAGAAGGAAAAGAGGATCGTGACAACAGAGCTTCTTAACAGCCCAATCCTATGCACGTTTACTCCTAGGTAAAGTCTTAAATAGGATGAACTTCTTAGTCTGTGTACTTGGAACTCCAGTCCGATCCTGTGAATGTTCATAAACGAATCCCAGTTCCCTTCAGGAAGTTTTACTCCTAAATACGTGTGCAGAGGATTTCAAAGACAGATACAAGAGCTTTAACTAAACGGAGTCATCATTCCTGCCTGTGGTGAGAATTCTCACAATTGGTTGTGTGAATGGAGCTTAGTGTGGGGAGGGAGGGAGGGAAATCCTATCTCTGTATCAAATATATATATACATTTATAGCTGGGATCGTCAGTGTCACCCGAATTACATCAGTCCGAATTGAGATATCTTTGCCCATTGACACATGTAAAAGAGAGAAGGGATGTCACACCTTTACTCAGATATTAAGGGGATACACACACCAACAGACATTTGGGCACAATTTTATGTACATTTATTTATTTTTTATTTAGCATATTTCTATACCGCCCCACACGGAAGTTCCCTGAGTGGTTTATGTCCCAGTTATTGAGTTTATGTCCCAGTTATTTTCATGGGAAATATATGAGCAGATACTTTACCATTGAGAATAGGGACTTCCTAGTTAGAAGTGTCATTCTTTAGAGGTTAGGCCTTTCTGGGGAGTCCGTTCACACGTGCATGGACCATCCACAAGTAGAGAGCAATCAAGGGAACCCGCTTCTCTCAGACATGTGCATTTCGGGAGTCCTGCCTAATTCCAGTCTCAGCGGAACTTTGAAATACTTCCCTTCCTACCTGTTCTCTTTGGCTACGAATCTGTGTTGGTTCGCTCATCCCACAGCTCTCCAAATATTTGCTGAGCTCTCCAAAGCGGGTCGTTGAGCAGCCAGGCCCGAGGAAGCGGTCCAGAACTATTCCCGCTATCCCATCTCCTCTAGAGATTGTAAGCTCCTCGGGGCATGCACCTGTGTTGCTTTGTAAAGCGCCCTTGACATAGACGGCGCTGATTATAGAATAGAATAGAATAATTAATTAAATACATTTATATTCCACTCTTCTTCCAAGGAGCCCAGGGCGGCGTACATGGTTGTGCATCCTCACGATGGCTGCGTAGTCCAACGCCCGCCCGCCCCCTCTAATTCCCCAACAGCTTGGACCGTGGAGTAAAAGGTGCCGGGGCTCAAGATAAGATAAAGCGCTGCAGCTTCTAGAGGCGATCCGGGTTGCTCGATATTGAGAATGAAAGGAAGTCTGCATATGCTCAGAGGCATTTCTCCAGCCAGTGCTGATGGGAAGCAAAGGTCCCTAGCAATGTGGCATTGAATATACGCCCACCTTTATGTGGTAGGTGGGTAGGCGTCAAGGACGGAAAAGAGGTTCTGGAGCTCAGCCGGGAGTGCTGATTCACCTCAGGTTTTTTCTTTGTGAATAGAAAACAAACACACGCACACACGCACCCTCTCGGTTTATTTGGAGTGTGTTGATAAAGTGTTCTAACCAAACCTGAGTCCCGGAGCCTGTTCCCAAAAGTCACAGAGTCCCACTCCCAAAGCGACATATCTGAAACATAAGCAGTGTGTCTCTGAGAATGTGCAGAGTGTCTTTTCTTTCACTCCGGAGTAGTCACCAAAGACACACGGGATTAGAGACTGGGCAGTCCGATTGTAGACACACTTCCTTGGGAGTAAAGCTTGCTCAAATCGGCGGGGTTTGCAAGGGCGGCTGTTCAGCTGCCTGTCAGAGTCTGGACTTCCCGCAGTATCTCTTTCTGTGGGGAAAAGTACTGTCCCTGGCATGCAGGCCGATTTGATCCATGTTTACACCGAGTAAGCCCCACGAAGTGTCCTTTACGACGGGGCTTATTCCCCTGCTAACAGTAGGGCTTGCGGATGACCCCTGCCAACGGGATCAGAAACTCCTTTTTAAAGTGATAGCTCATTTATAGTTAGCAGAGGGAGGTTAACTGCCCCTGCTCTGCCAAGCAGAGCGTCTCTCCAGCGGCTGTTGCTGGGGTCTCACAGGAACATAGGAAGCTGCCATATACTGAGGCAGACCATTGGTCTATCTGCCTCGGTATTGTCTTCACAGGCTGGCAGCCTTCTGCTCTTCCCAGAGCGGCTCCATCCCCTGAGGGGAATATCTGACAGTGCTCACACTTCTAGTCTCCCATTCATCTGCAACCAGGGCAGACCCTGCTTAGCTAAGGGGACAAGTCAGGCTTGCTACCACCAGACCAGCTCTCCTCTCCACTTCTCCTGGTGGTGTAGATTGTGTGAGCCCTTTTGAGACCATCTTTCAGTTTCTAGAAGAAAAAAAAGATTATAATAGATAATCTATAATCATTGTTTCTTTTGCAACGTAAACTGCTTTGAGAACTTCTGTTGTTGCTGATGAAGGACAGTGGCATATAAATCTATTCTCATGATCACGAGTGTGATCACCATCATCTTGTGGAAGCACACGTGAACAGTCCCCTTTGCTAAGCAGGGTCCACCCTGGTTTGCATTTGAATGGGAGACTACATGTGAGCACAGCAAGATATTTGCCTCTGGGGATGGGACAGCTCTGGGAAGAGCATCTGCCTGCTTGCATGGAGAAGGGTCCAAGTCCTCTCCCTGGCAGCATCTCCAAGATAGGGCTGAGAGAGATTCCTGCCTGCAACCCTGGAGAAGCTGCTGCCAGTCTGTGTAGACAATACTGAGCTAGATAGACCAATGGTCTGACTCGGTATAAGGCAGCTTCCTATGCTATCATCATCATCATCATCATCATCATCATCATCTTCTTCTTCTTCTTCTTCTTCTTCTCAAGTACCATGTACATGCTTACTCAGACATATACCCCACAGAGTTTAGTGCGTCTTCCTTCCATGTAGCTATGTTTAGATCTGTCTGTGTCTTCCTTCTCAGCATAACCTTCCTTCCTTCCTTCCTTCCTTCCTTCCTTCCTTCCTTCCTTCCTTCCTTCCTTTTTCTCCCCTCCCCCTCTCCATCCATCTCCTGCACACACATCCTCAAAAGCTTCATGATTTCCCCTTTATCCTAAAAGGTTCTAGAATCCTTCCCCCAACTTGCCCTCACCCCCCCTCTGCCCCCCACCCCCGATGCCTCCTCTCCGGCCTGCATATAAACGCCAGGGCACCCTCGGTGGCCTGAGGGATTCAGATTCCTATCAAGGGTTTATCAATCCTATTTGAGAAGCACATTGATCTTTGCAGAGGATCTAATCCGAACTATGAAGTTCAATAACAACTCCATTACCTGCCAGGTTGTGATTGGAGACTCGTAATGCTAAGATTAGTAGCAGCCTGCCTGTCCTGCCAACATTGATTTGCGCTGTGGAATCACTTGTTTAAAAAAAGAGAGGGAGGGAGGGAGGGAGGGAGAAAGAGAAAACGAGAAAGAGAAAGAGAAAAATCATGTTTGCTTGGTAATTGAACAATTTTATTTATTTTTCCTTGCCTTTGCCTCTCTCGCTGCAGCAAGGGTGCTCCAGCAGAAGATCAACTGATGCATCGATGAGACACCTGTTTATGTTAGAGGCGATGTGGTAGAAAGTGGTGTGTGTGTGTGTGGGGGGGTGTCTAAGGGGCCAAAGGCTGCCTGTCCCCTTTGTTTCTCTTCTTTATGGTACATGTTTTAGTTCAACACATAGGATCAGCTCTTCCACTGATTACTGCTTCCATCCTGGCCATTACTGATTTGGTCATAAGTCCCACGGAACACAGTGGGATTTAATTCCGAGTGCCCTTGCATAGGATCACCATATAGATGAACTGTGTTAGGGAGTTCTCATAAGGATTGAACTGGGTATCTCTCCTCCTCCTCCTCCTCCTCCTCTTGATTGATTAAGTGCCATCAAGTCAGTGTTGACTCTTAGCAACCACACAGATAGATTCTCTCCAGGATGATCTGTCTTCAACTTGGCCTTTAAGGTCTCTCAGTGGTGCCTTCATTGCTGTCGTAATCAAATCCATCCACCTCACTGCTGACCGTCCTCTTCTTCTCTTTCCTTCCACTTTTCCCAGCATTATGGACTTCTCAAGGGAGCTGGGTCTTCACATAATGTGTCTGAAGTATGATAGTTTGAGCCTGGTCATTTGTGCCTCGAGTGAAAATTCTGGATTGATTTGTTCTATGATCCATTGGTTTGTTTTCCTGGTTGTCCATGGTCTCCTCCTATATCCTGAGTAAATTTCTCAGTGGTAGTGCCACTGAAATTTAGTAGTCCTACGTTAACCATTATTATTATTTTTATTATACCTAAATTTGACTAGGCCTTGCACATGGGTTAAAAGATGACACCAGCCCTATGTAAAGGTTTACAATCTAATACACACTATATGAAAGAGATAGGGACAGAATATCTATCTATCTATCTATCTATCTATCTATCTATCTATCTATCTATCTATTATCCGATGGCTATTTGCTTAAAGTGTGTTCTGATGACTAATAATCTGATTTTTTTAACCAATTCATTGATTAACTTATTTTTAAAAATCATTTTTTTTCTTATAATCCAAACCTTAGTGATTATTAGGTGCCTTTTTGAGAATATGGAAGGAAGTTGGAAGGAACTTCTTCTTTAATGTAAGCAAAAACGATCACTCACTGATGGAGGCAAAGGCCAACCTTAACAATTTCTTTTGCCATTCCTATTTCTGGAATGCGTGAGCACCAGAACAGAAAGAGAGACATATATCTGCACCCTTAGCATTAAACACCTGCCCTTAGTCCTCAGTCTATCAGGTACATGCAATGGCCTCCACCAATTTAATAAACTAAAATGGTGTCCACACTGACCTAGTGGTGAGCTCCACTTAACTCAGTGGTACTTACTTCTGAGTAAACGTGCATATGATGGAGCTGCAGATCTTCAGAGGTGTGTCTGCCCATACATACATAGTTGGGTTTCAGATAGGTTTAGTTACAACTACGTGTAATAGCATTTCTATATCATTTTCTTTGCAAACCTTTGCTGATTCTCTGTACTTTAATATTTAGTTTCTGCTTATGTTATTTTGCAAGGTCCTATATTCCATGACATCCATCTATCTATCTATCTATCTATCTATCTATCTATCTATCTATCTATCTATCTATCTATCTATCACTATGTGTTTATACATAATATATAAAATGTGTTTGTGTGTTATATACATTGTATTTCAGCCTACTGTCTCTCTTCTCTGCCTCCTTGCTGCCCCCACTCCAACCAGCAGCCTGTAATCAATGGCTTTCCCCCCTTTTCTCACCTGCAGAGAAAAAAAAAAACCCAGCCCCTTTGCTACCCGCAAAATGGATGGTTTCACAGCCAGTTAGCCTTAAGTAATAGATATATTGGGCCCAGCCTAGCAGAAGAGACAGCTCATTCATTTCTCTCTCTCTCTCTCTCTCTCTCTCTCTCTTCCCCCCCTCTCCTTCTTCCAGTGCCAGATTATCCAGGTTAAATAAATGAAACAGACTGTTTTGCTCAGTCATAACAAAGCCAGCCGAGAAATGGATGAACCCATTTTCCTTAATGCATAACATGAATGTTACACTCGTTTTCCCCCCATGGTAGGGTTACAGGTTAATGAAATCCTCATTTTGCCCAGTCGTTTGTTTTGTTTTTTTCCTGCAAAGTTCTGATAAGTAGCTAACCAACGAAGCTTGTAATTATAATCTTACAGAAACCGGCCCGATCTGTATATAAATCTCACCATCCAATTACAAGATGTAATAATTTTGCACTCAAGCTAGTAATGAGGTCTAATACTCGCGCACGTGATAATCCCCTCTGGATGCTGGCTTGATCAGATGTTGCCTTTGTAATTAGACTGGCAGAAAATCATTATTTCATGTTCAAATAGAAAATGAGGTTGGTGGGGAAGTTAATTTCTCTACGCTCTGTGAAGCGTAGACAAGAATTTAATGATTTAATTACAGTTGTAAGCTCTTTGCATGAGACTTTAATGGAGCTGAGAATTTTTCCCCCCTTCAACACTGCCATATGAGGGGGACTGGGCCATTCAGAGCTCTTTGGACATGAGTTTCAAATGCTTGCTTTTGATATAGGGGAAACAGAGGCGAGGAATTATTACCCCGCACCCTATTGAAGAGCCATGCAAAGTGAATTCCCAAAGAAGAAAGCAAAAATAAACACACAGAAATGATTGTTAAGGGAACGAAAGAGGATTGGCAGCAGAAATCTTATTTTTTCCTTTCCAAATTTCAAGATCAGTATTTTCCTTAGAAGTGTTCCCCCCTCCTCCCTTATATTTGAAGTGAAAGAAATACTTGGGCTGTGAGTTTATTTCAAATGTGATGGCCCCAAATGTGCAGATGTTGGATTTGGGCTGGGATCTGTTTTCAGAGTTTAATCCATATTTTTGTATTGGGCAGCAATACATTTTCTTACAGTAACTGACTTCCTGACTAACATTTTCTAGAGGAGGCACCATTTAAATTTAGTAGTCCTTTATGGTAACTCCCAAGTAGTACTATTTAATAATTTAATAAAAATGTCAGCCAATGTCCCCCCACCCGCCCATTGTTCTTATTGGACACTAAAATTAGTGACAAGTTGATCTACATATGAGACACTTTTTGTGTGAGCATGTGCAAAATATTGTAAATCACATAGTACTCAACAAACAGATTCCCACATTTTCAGGTTGTGAAATATGCATTTCACCCGGTTAAAAAGCCAAAAAACACAATCGAGGAATCTAGTCTGCAAAACCTGAATTTCATAGCCAAATCTGAACTTCTGCAGAATGAAAACAGCCAGGTGATTGCTTCAAATCTTTGCTTCGCAAAACACCATTGCGAAGTTGAAATCCAGATGTGGACATCTTTCTCTCCTCTTTCCAGTTACACCTGAAATGCAACAATTATAATGATAACTTAATAGCTGGATTAAACAATACACCTTCCATTTCGAACACTGGACATATGTTTGAGAAAGAGACTGCTTCATGCTGCATAGTTTATGTGCTAAGAGTAAAAGCAGCCATTTATGAGTTAGTTTTGCCACCTTGACATTGCAGGAGTTGGTTACCATAGGTCATTTGCATGGACGGGATATTAATTCAGAATTATCGTTTTCAGTTTGATCAGAAATGCTTTCTTTCTTTCTTTCTTTCTTTCTTTCTTTCTTTCTTTCTTTCTTTCTTCCTTCCTTCAAATCAAATGCAAGGCAACGTTGTCACCCAGCCGTCTGCAAAAGAGCTCTTCCTCCTTATCCAGGACTGGTGGATTGGATTTGTCATGTCATATCCTATGACAGTCAGGTAATCATATCTCTCCCTGGATAAGATGCATGGATTTTAAAAATGTCAGTCAACATGACTGATTTTTTTTATTTAGCATTTTGAAAAAAACCCTCCCCCTTATCCCCCCCACCTGTCTATTTTTTTTTAAACACCCTCTAGGCTTCAGGTCTTTATATGCCATTGCTGGGAGAGATGAATATGTTGGCTTATTGGATGGTAAAAGGCCAATCTCCGGTGACAATTGGGTGGTCATTATTCAGCATATTCTTCATGCATATTTAGAGGATGGTAATGAGGAGCTTTGCATTGTTGCATTAAAATGGTCAATTCCCTGCAGTTTTGATGGAAAGGAAGGGAAACATAGAAGATAGCTAAATGTCCAGTCACAGCTGAGATATCAGATGATTTGCTTTTTCCTTACCAGGCTTTTTAAAAGGGCTTCCACATCTGATAATGATAATGGGAACCATCTTCTCTCACCATTATTATTATTATTATTTTACACAGTCAGACAGGTGTTATTGACTGGTTTGTTTTATCCAGACATCGAGTCCTTCCCAAGGACCTGGGATGGCTGAATTTTATTGTCAATTGTTATAGATATCATCGCAGAATATAGGCTGTTCCCAGTAAAGCTGCTTTTTGTAATTGGCTGGTGGTGATTTCTGTGACCCCTATGGTGGTGAGGTGCACACAGAAATCACCATCAGCCAATTACAAAAAGCAGCTTTACTGGGAACAGCTTTATTATTATTATTATTATTATTATTATTATTATTATTATTATTATTATTATTATTATTTTAAAAACTCATTGGTACCCATCATGGCTTAATGATAGACTGGAATGACTGGATTTGCTGCTTCCCATTGCTCAAAAAAGATATTATAGAACTGGAAGAAGTGCAGAAGAGGACAACCAAGATGAGCAGGGACCTAGAGAACCTAGAGTTTCAAGCAACCCGCACTGACACATGATCCCACAAGCCTGGGTTAACTGAGCAGCCGCTCCGTCAACTCGGGCTAAAGGCTTGGCTTGAAAGCCAGGTTGGGCACCAAAGCAAGCTCTGGGATGCATATGGATCCTGGTGGTTCTCACGGGCAACCAAGTCCAGGCTTGGCTACCTAAGCTTGAGCTTGGATGCTTGTGAGAACAGCGTCTCTGTGTTTTTCACACAGGCCAGTTGATCAGGATCTGAAACTGAAACATAGGCCCGAGAAGTCCTGGGTAGACAGAACAATTGCTCTTCTTTAATGTTCAAAGGTGTCTGTTTAATTTTCCCATCATTGCACTAACTGTTTTGATAAGGGCTGTGCTTATTTATCTAGGTCTTCAGCGCTTGCGTTAAATGTTACTTTTCTCCCTTTCGTTGCTGTTCTTTTTTTTTTTAAAGGGGCAATGGCTTCTTTGTCCGGATAAATGCCACTTGTTGACTTTGCTTGGCTGCTGGGCCAATATTTACTTTTCACAAGTGAAAAAGGGTACATGCTGTATGTAGCCATAGGTAGGTCGAAGCAAGTGCACTCTCCGAGGCAGACGAGGGATTCCTGGATCTCTCCGAGGCTGGGCTAGGTTTTCCCATCCATCAGCTTGGATCCAAAGTCATCTTTCCCTGAGTGGAAGGCTTCTTCCACTCACAAAATGGCTGTTTCCAACTTAGCGGGAAAGTGTTGCACAGGGAAAGCGACTCCAAATTGAGAGACATTCTTCTGTTTGTGGAATGCTCTTTCCAGGACTTTTTAATGGTTTGTTAGACCTCATGGAGGAGTAGTTGAGTGTTAGAGCATCTGGTCTGCCTTCTGAGAGCATCTCCAGGTAGGCCTGAACAAGAACCTATGTTTGAGGATGGGGATCATACCTCAGTCATAGACCATCAGTTTTGCATGCAGAAGGTCCCAGGTTCACTCCCTGGTATATCTGGGTGGGACTGGGAAAGACTCCTTCCTGACACCTTGGAGACCACTGCCACACAGGGTAAACAATACTGTGCTAGATAGAACAATGGTCTGACATAGTATAAGGCAGCTTTCAATGTTCTTAACTAATCTTATTTTAGGCTTCAAACCATAGTTTGGTGGACAAGCATCTGTTTTGCAGACAGAAGGCCCCAGGTTCAATCCTTGGCATCTCCAGATAGGGTGGAGAAAGACTCTTGCTTGAAAACTTGGAGAGTGACTGACAGTTAGTGTAGACAATCCTGAGCTAGATGGATCAATGGTCTGACTCTGTATAAGGGAGCTTCTGATGTTCCTATATGTTGCAGCCTGTATGTTCCCAACACATGATGTTTTTCATACTGTAATGCAATATCTGATCTTTCATGATGCCACCATTAGGATCTTCTGCTAGCATTTTCACAGGAGCTCACAGAACAGCACTGAATTATTTTGTTCTTCTGCTCATGTTCTTTGGATCCAAGCCACTGTGTGTGTGTGTGTGTGTACATGTACACAGACTTGTGGTCGTTTGTGTCCATTCCTGAGATTTAGCACACCACCCCATCCACCACAACAAATGTCACTTTTGAGTGTTTGCAAGAACATACCCAAAGCTGACTCCCGTGTATGATTTTGCACTGTTATATCTAGTATATGACGACTGTATAACCAGGACAACACAACAATATTAAGAAAGAAAACACCATTAGCCATTAACTGATATGCTTATTGCCTTCGTTTCTAGGTTGTCTCCAAATCAGGACCTCTCCAGGTGATTAGTATAATCTATAATCCCTTGTTTATTAATGACTGTGATCTGTAAAATATTTAGAGAGCCAAGTCCTCTAGGGTTTCCGAGCAGCTGTTCGGAACCATCTCGACACACCACAGCCTTTGCTGTGATAGGGTAGAGATTAATCTTCTATTTTTGTTTGTACCTTTGCCTTGTGTCTATATTAAAATTCTGCAAGAGACATGGAACAGCTCTGAGATGGTATCTCATACTGAGAAACTTATAACCTGTGTAGAAAGCTCTGTGCATTTAGCTGTATGTGTGCAGGGCTTTCTCCTGGGAAAGCACGGTTCCTCATGACATTATTGTTATTGTCGTCAACACCACCGTCACTACAAGGGGAAGTTGTGACAAAAACATCAAGACAAAAAAAAATCACATCTGAAATCTCATTCAGATTTGATGTGATGTCAGATCTGAAATGCCCTCCCTCCTTCCTCCCATTTCTCTCTCTCATCCTCCTCCCTCCAAACTTCCAATGTTCAGTGGGGCAGAGTGTATGCTTCCCATGCAGAAGGCCCCAAATTCAATCCTATCATGACTCTGGATCTGGACCCCCCCCCAACACACACACATTTGGACAACCATGAAGAAAGTTCAGGAGAAGAGACATGCTAAAACAACCAAGGATACAGACCCCAGGTGACCCCTTGCTTCTGGCGAACCCAGGTCTGCACCCCTGCCTTGATCTGAGGACACAGTATCACCCACCAATTCAAGAGTTCCCTGAGGACTTGCTGGCTTCATTTTATTTATTTTACATTTATATCCTGCACTTCCTCTATGGAGACCAGAGTGGCATACGTGGTTAAGCCCCCTTCCCATATTAACGGAGCCAACACCTAATTGGACAAGGTTCCTTTAAGAACAGCACCTCTCCAGGGAAAGGGGTGCGGCCTATTCACCCTGCTTAGGCCATGACTAAGAACCAGTGTTTAGTTGCTAGACCTTGCTGGAGCAACATCAATGTAGGCTGCATGCATTATCCAGCTCTGTTCATTCATTCATTCATTCATTCATTCATTCATTTGATTTCTATACCGCCCTTCCAAAAATGGCTCAGAGCGGTTTACACAGAGGAATATTTAATAAATAAGATGGATCCCTGTCCCCAAAGGGCTCACAATCTAAAAGAAACATCAGATAGACACCAGCAACAGTCACTGGAGGTCCTGTGCTGAGGGTTGATAGGGCCAGTTATTCTCCCCCTGCTAAATAAAGAGAATCACTACATTAAAAGGTGCCTCTTTGCCAAGTTAGCAGGGGCACCTGTTACCCTGCTTAGCTCTGTCCAAGATTCTGGCTCTGGTCTTTGGAGCTGTCCATGGTTTGGGCACTCATGGAGACCCTGGCCCAGCCTGGACCAGGATAAATCTACACTGTCTCCAGTTAAAATGATCCTAGTAAAGTAAAGTTGTGCCTTCGAGTCAGTGTCAACTCCTGGCGACCACAAAGCCCTGTGGTTTCCTTTGGTAGAATACAGGAGAGGTTTACATTGCCATCTCCCACACAGTATGAGATGATGCCTTTCAGCATCTTCCTTGCTATCACAAGACTAGCTCTCCGGTTGGAATTCAAATATGAATTCCTGTGGCAAGTCAAATCAGTAGCTGTTTACTAACATGGCTAAAATAGCTTCACCATTTGGACCAATCAGCAGCAGGCATAACAAGAAGGATGACCAACTTCTTAAGGATGAGGTGAGTCTTCTAACAGTGGCTTCCAACTGAGTTCCAACAGAGTTGCCCTAGGAAGAATTCCAGAGCTTGCTGCATGTCTGTCAATATGGATATTTATGGCTGGTTGCTTGTTCTGGGGAGAGCCTCCCTAGTCACATGCCTACAATTCGGTTGAGTTGGGAGGATCGGGAAAGAGATCACTCCTCATTCATGTAGTCAACAGGAAATGACTAATCCTTAAGAAAGTGCAGTGGGAGAGAAGAAAACAGGGAGCCAGCCCCCCATTTCTAAAAAAGAGAACTCCTTGACAGAACGAATAGTTTCTATGGAAGAATGATTAACCTCTTTTTTGATGCATGGCGTGAAATCCAGAATTTTAGCAATATGTTTGATGCCTTGTGCAAAATCCCATTTTAATCAGCGATGACAGTTTGACATTCCTCCAGCTGCTTAGACGCACCAGACAGTCAAATATCACAGTAGGCCATGGGTTGGCATGCTGGGAGATGTGTAAGCTTTAACATCCTCCCACTCGTTGGCTTACCATAGTTTTCAACAAATGTAGCAGAGAGGAGGAGGAGGAGGAGGAGAGAGGGAGAGATGCTCTTTGCCGGTTCCATACCAGCTTGTACCATCTGTGTTTTTCGCCCTGTTTCCCTATAAAGCAAAACCTTCATGCTGAAACCGTATCCAGATGCTCCTGCTAATATTCTCATTCACAGCAGCCGGAGAGGATTTATACAGCGGCCCTGCACCCTCTGAACTGCTTGCGGCTTCTCGTGCAATAAATAACAATTAAAACACACTTTAATAATGCTAAGAAGCCTGAAGAAAACCATCTCCATGAAAAGAAGGGCAAGAGAGGTAACAAGAGCAAGCGGGAGGGGGAAAATGAAAAATAAGGCATCCTGTAGGAAAGGAAAGGGAAGGGAAGGGAAGGAAAGGAAAGGAAAGGTGTTGAAGCTCTTCTCACGATCCATGAGAAGATCTTCTGTTGGGTCTGGCTTAGCCCGCTCTCCCCGCAGATGATCAAAAGAGCAGTACTGGGGTGTTCTCCTGCAAATCACCATGCTATTTGCCTGATATGAGTTGTCCCCAAGATGCTTCTGTTTGCACCAGAAAAACCAGAGATGCTTCTGTTCCAGTCAGGGTCTTCACAAAACGACAACCCCCAGCATTCTGTGTCTGGGAGACAAGAAAGTCAAAATGGCTTGAAACTGGTTTCAGTTTGACAGGAGCCTTTTTGATGAAACAGAGAGTAAAAAGAGATGGCCAGGCATTTCGACGCAACCGACAGAAAGCTTAGCTTTGGAAATCCTTTAGAGATGTCTGCGGATGGCTGGCTTCTCCCAATGGATGGCATTAGCAACTTCATTACACAAGTGTTTGGGAACCCTCTGAGGACTTCTCATCATGAAGTTCTGGAGCTGACCAGCTGACCTGTGTAATTTAGCCTGGAAAACCAGAGGTAAATGGAGCATTTTTATGATAACAGAGGGATTATGCTAGCATTCCACATCACACAGGGATTCCCTGTCACTCCCAGGGGGCTAAATAAAGAGGCTGTAAAAAGAAAAGGAAAGGAAAAAAGGGTGAGGAAGACAGAAAGAAGGATAAAAGGACTTACCCAACTGATTTACTAATATCTAAAATGTACCTAGCAATTCATAGTGCTTCTTATACAGCCTATCACATACCACTGTCTTCCTTCAAAGATTTGTGTTGACTTGTTGTCCCTGGCCTCTCAGGTAACCCACCTCCCCAGCCTTCCTATTTTTTTGGTCTTTCCATTCATTGACTTTTCAAAAAAATTAAGCCATGGAGACTTCCAACTCTTCTGTTATGATCTTACCATTTTCTCACAAAAGTTTCATCCAGTTCCCAAGGGAGAAATGCTCATTAAGGCCATTGTCATGAAACCAATGTTTACGGCAGGGCTTTTTAATGGGCGGAGAATATTGTCCTTTCTGACTATTGCTGGTCATTTAACACGGAACCTCTATATATCTGCCAGAGATGGGCACTTTGGCCATTACATTTGTGGGGCCACTGAAAAGACAGGCACTCTAATTAGTTTTTGTATTGCCCATGTCTTTATGATAAAGCTAGAGCCATCAACATTATACATGCTTTCAGAGCAGGACTGATGAAAAGTAACTTGATGCTTCTCTTTGGCTGAAATGGCAACCAGCAACATGTAATATGCATCGTTAAGATCCTTTCACAGAAACAGGAACATGTGGTTTAGGCCAGAGTATAATTAATTTGTTACATTTTAGGGACTATATTTGGATTGGATAAATAGTTGTATACTACATTAGATGCTGGATTTATCATATATTTCATGTGTTAGAGACAAAATGCTATACGTTTTGAAAGTGCCCAGAGAGAAATAGCATACATGGAATCATAGGAAGTTAGAGCAGGAAGGGACCTTGAAGGTTTCCTCCTGCTAGGTGAACAAAAGCGTTACCTTTTAAAAGTGGCGATTCTCTTTATTTAGCAGGGGGAGAGCAACTGACCCTATCCATCCCCAGCACAGCAGGGTTGCAGTGACACTTAAACATAAGTGTCTGTCTTATGTTTCTTTTTTAGATTGTGAGCCCTTTGGGGACAGAGAGCCATTTTATTTATTTATTTATATCGATGTAAATCACTTTGGGAACTTTTGTTGAAAAGCGGTATATAAATATTTGTCAGATTGTCGTATTGTATGTGTCGTATTCATCATATTCGTATTGTAATATGAACTGCAAAAAGATGCCTCTTTTAGTGGTGAGTCTCTTTATTGAGCAAGGGGAGAGCAACTGGCCCTATCCATCCCCAGCACAGCATCCCTCCAGTGGCTGTTGCTTTGGGAAATGTTGTTGAAAAGTGGTGTATATTTGTCATATTGTCATATTATATGTGTCGTATTTGTATTCTAGTTCAACCCCCTGCTCATTGCAGGAGTAGGCTAAAGCAGGGGTTCCCAAATTAGGGTCTTCAAATGTTGTCCCACAACTCTCCTCCCCTCCCTTAAGGCCTATTTTATAGTTTTATTGTCTTTATCAGAAACCCCGAGCAGTATTGCACCGGAGAGGTGGGATACAGATATTTTAAAACAATAAATCATGGGTAGGCAACCTTGGCCTCCCATCTGCTGTCGAACTACAACTTCTATCATGGCCAGCCACAAAGTATGGCGGTAGGGGGTGATTGGAGTTGTAGTTCTATGGCAACTGGAAAGCCAAGACTGCCTATCCCTGAAATTAATTAATTAAATTAATTAATTAAATTATAATTCAGGTCTGATTTTCAGACGTCTTCTTTTTTTTTTTTACACCTTACCTTTTAAATCACAGAATGCATTAAAAAAAAAGAAAGAACTGGAATGCGAGCTGCAGAATTCTGATAATTAAGGGAATGGGAAAGAAAACCAAAACCCTGTAGCTCTACAATTTGAAAAAGATCAGTAAGCCCGGGGCTGGTACAAGTTAAAACCCATGTCTGAGAGGCTTAGAAAAAGGCTCTGTCAAGGTTGTGGTTTTTAACAGGTCATTGATTTCATCTTGCGGAGATGATCTATGAAGAATATATATAACCTTTTATGGCGCATTACCGTAAATGAAAACAAACTGCTTACCCTTGGGTTAGTTAAGAATTCCATTCTAATGAGGACGCACTGTTGCAATGCCAGGACAATAATTTATTGTGTAGGCAGGCTGGCGAAGCCCGTCTCCTAATGGGCTTGTTTGTCATCTGTGATCAGGCAGGCTGGGATGGGGAGCACAGATCTATGCATTACCACAATGTCTGGAGCATCTAGTGGTGGGCGGGCTTCATAGGGACATAGGAGTCTGCCATATACTGAGTCCTCCTAGCTCTGTGTTGTCTACACTGATGGGCAGTGGCTCTCCAAGGTTACAGGCAGGAGACTCTTCCAGCCTTCCCTGGAGAGGCCAGGGAGTGGACTTGGGACCCTATGCTCTTCCGCTGACCCCATATCCTACAGAGCTCACAGATAGTCTCCCATCCAAATGCAAACCAAGGGGGACGTTCCTTAGCAAAGGGGATAAATCATGCTCACCACTACATGATCAGCTCTCTTCCCTGGATTTTGTTGGATATTGTTTTCCAAAAGATTTCTGTGGCATCCAGGCTTCCTAGGGACATAGGAAGCTGCCTTATGTTGAGTCAGACTCTTGGTCCATCTAGCTCTGTGTTGTCTACACCAGGGATTCTCAATGTTGGGTTTCCAAATGTTATTGGACTTCAACTCCCATAATCCCCAGCCCTGGTGGCCTTTGGTTGGGGATTATGGGAGTTGAAGTCCAATAACATCTGGGGACCCAACGTTGAGAATTCCTGGTCTAGATTGACCAGCAGTGGCTCTCCAAGATGCCAGGCAGGAGTCTTTCCCAGGCCTACTTGCTGCCAGGGGCTGAATCTAGAACCTTTTGCATGCAAAGCAGATGCTCTACCATTAAGCTCCGGCCCTAGGGTGCTGTCATATACCGAGCCAGACCCTTGGTCCATCTAACTCAGTATTGTCTGTCTGCAGCAGGGGTGGGCAACCGTTTGAACTCCAGCTGTTGAACTCCAGCTCCTGTCATCCCATTTATTGCATCTGGGGATGATGGGAGTTGTAGTTCAACAACAGGCGGGGTGCCAATGGTTGCCTATTTTTGCCTACTCCTAGTCTACAGTGACTAACAGTGGACCTCCAAGGTTTCAGGCAGGATTCTTCCCCAGCCCTTCTAGGAGATGCTGCCAGGGAATGCATCTGGTATTTTGTGTAGCATGTCAGTCACTACTACTACTCACAATAATAAACAGAAGAAGCAGAAGTGGAGGAGAAAGAAGAAGCAGAAGCAGAAGAAAATGCAGTATAAATACTCTATGTGATGCTGTGGGCTTAAGGTGATTTAGCATACATTTCCGATGCAAAAGATCAAGAGAAAACATAAGGACTGGATGCAAAGGTTGCACAACATGTTGCATTATCTTTTTCAAAATCTCTTGTATGTCCTTAGTTTATTTTTGCTCAACAGAGGCGTGTGGGACTTGCTGGCTGGCCACCAACTGGCTGTATACGTCTCTCTAGAATTCTCTCCCCAAAGAATTTCGCCTGGCACCGTCTTTCTCTGTAACCATTTCACGACCAGGGGAAAACATTCTTATTTGTCCAGATCTCTTAGATCACGTGATTTTATGCTGTGAGCTTTATCTGCCGCTCTGTCTTATTTTTTAATTTTATTGCGAATGCGAACTGTGTTTTCTTGGATGCTTCTCTGAAGCTTCGGCTGGAGAGCATCTAACAAATACCACTCACAATACTGCAAATAAATCAAGGGATGATCCTATGGGGATCTTCTGAAGGCAACCAGGAACACGTGTAGATTCTGACACAAACACACTTCACGGCAAATGTTAATTACCAATTTTTCTACTCCCCCACCTCATCCCTTTCAAAGTACCTTGTAATCTGGTTTCATTTCAGATGGCAGGGTGGGTGGGTGGGTGGGGGAAACTCTGTTTAAGTAGCTTACATTGTTGTCCCAAAGTGAGCATGCGTTAATCTGTGCTGGCAACATTTTCACCTGGGACCCTCTACAGCCTTCCTTGTCTGAACATCAGTAATGGTCCTCTGTGAATATCTCATCTTGATGGGCCGCAGGGTGGCGGGAGGGGGAAAGAGCAAGCAAGAGTTCCATAAATGCTTATAATTGCCACATTAAACTTCAGTTTATTATTTTTCTCTGGTTGCAGGTACACGGATGATATGAAACCCCGCCGCATTTACATACAAATGGAAGATTTTGCTCCCCCCCACTCCTTATTATTAATCAGCCTGGTAACAGGAATCAAACGGCAACACTCCATCAGCTCTTTAAATACAGTTGGTGACATTTTTACCATGCATTAGCATGATAGGGCAAGGCGACTATAATGTACCAATGATTGCTTTCCCATTGAAAGCACAAACAGTTTCATTTTTCCTGTCATCTCAAATAAGTGTTAAAGAGGGTTTGGAGGCTATTGTGTACGTTCCGTATGCTAGGGGCTTCTAAACATTGATGGCCACATTAAATAACCATTAGTGGCTCGGCTCAGATCATTGCTACATCTCTCCTCTTCAGAATTTATTCTTTGATTTAAAGTGAAAGCAATCTGCAGCTGCTTTCATAAAGGCCCCTTTTGCATGCACGGACCGCACCCCACCTCACCTCTTCCATTTCCTGCCTCCCCCCCCCGCCCCAAACAAAATGCATTACAACCGTAATTTTATGACTGTTAAGATAACTGCCGTTAACAAGCCACTTAATTAAAATGTACAATAAATAGAAGGCCCCGGCTTTATCTCTTCTTCTGAGTTCCCAGCAGCCTAGACGCCAAAGCCCAAGCTGGCTGTTCCCGGGCTCGTTTACAGATTAATTGCTTTCCTAGCTGGCAGAAATGGCTTCTCCTTCAGCCAGATCGTAAATGACCAGTTAGGGACTTTATCAATCAAGCGCCTCCTTTTCTCTCTCTCTCTGATTGCTCCCATTCAACACTTTCTGAATTTCACATTGAGGGAAACAGAAGTGATGGAGATAAGGCCGAACATCTTTGCGTTCTGTGTGCGAGGACCTGATGATAGAACTGCCCCCCCCCTTTTCTTTGGCAACCCTTCATCTTTTCGCAAAACAACTCTTGGACAAAGCACGGGGCTTTCCTGGGCTGAAATTGTCCCTTGTAAGCACTAGGAGGAATATACAGGCAAGGTAATAGGCCTGCAGAATTCCTGGCTTCCTTCCTAATCCTTGGGACTGATGATTCCTATCCTTTGCCTTGTTGGGTGTGAACCGGACTGTGTGCGCCCTCTGCAATCAAAATGTTCATCTATTTATTTTTATTGATTTGTTTAGCACATATCTCTACCATCCCGTATAAATCTCAAGGAAGTTTACCATTTAAGATACACAACAGCAATAAAAACATTAACATAATTAAGCCCATTTAAAATATAGATAAAAATCCTAAAACTTAAAACACATCTAAAGTATGTGTCATGCATACTTTCAGTATTTGCAGGCTGAAAACATGATGCAGATTAAACAAATAGACACCAGTCTCTTAGCTATATGCATGATTTTGTTTCGGGTAGGCTTGGTGGTTCAAACCGAAAGT
Organism: Hemicordylus capensis; assembly: GCF_027244095.1. Taxonomy (NCBI): domain Eukaryota; kingdom Metazoa; phylum Chordata; class Lepidosauria; order Squamata; family Cordylidae; genus Hemicordylus; species Hemicordylus capensis. The sequence goes on from NC_069665.1 coordinate 25,770,713, forward strand.
AAAGGCGTGGTTGGTTTAGCTGAGCCAGGGAACACAGGAAGCTGCCACATACTGAGTCAGATCACTGCTCTATCTAGCTCAGTATTGTCTTCACAGACTGGCAGCGGCTTCTCCAAGGTTGCAGGCAGGAGTCTCTCTCAGCCCTCTCTTGGAGATGCTGTCAGGGAGGGAACTTGAAACCTTCTGCTCTTTTCAGAGTGGCTCCATTCCCTGAGGGGAATGTCTTACAGTGTTCACACTTCTAGTCTCCCATTCAAATGCAACCAGGGCAGACCCTGCTTAGCTAAGGGGACAAGTCATGCTTGCTACCACAAGACCAGCTCTCCTCTCCTTATGTGGGATTAACTGCATTCACATATAATGTCCCTCACCCCCTTCGTGGTTACCCATCCACATTTGGATGTAATCGGAAGGTCCCTCTCTGCAGCCAGGGAGAATGCAGAGAGGAGAGGGGACTGACTGTGTGGGCTTCCTTCTGGACTGAAGGACAGCCCCAGCAGCCAATCACAGCCAGAGTGACAGAGGAGCTTCTTCCCTCAACTCTAGTTGGAGCTCAGTGGGGCTACAGTTCAATGTTCGGATGCTGGTGCCCTAAAACCTCAGGTAGGAGTGGCAAAACTCACTACAAACTGAAGGTTCAAACTGAAGCTTCGGGAAGGAAACCTTGGCTGCTTTTATGTCTTCACCGTGGTTGCACGTGTTCGGACGTACTAAAAATTCATCCTCTGGCCCCTTCAACTCCAGTTTCCCATTACATGCAAATGCGGCCTTTGCTTCACTGGCTGGGCTGAACCTGCCCACAAACCATAGTTTCTCTCTGGCTAACAAACCAGGACCTGAATCCACGGCTTGAAGCTGGTTTGCAAATCACAGTTTGTGCTAACAGTGGTTTGTTGTGTTGTCTGAACTCACAGACCATTGACAAGCCACAGATAGGTCTCTTTTGCTCTTCAAGAGCTCATGCCATATGACCAAGAGTGGCTTCAGGGGGACATCGGGGACAAGTACACCCGATAAATGGCTTGCCCCCACCTCCCATTTCTTTTCCATAAATCTAATATGTGGGATACAGCTTGCCCACCCATAAATGCCACAGCTTCTTATGGTCATATGCAGTGATGGCACAAATAATAATAATAAGGGGGGGGGATGTTTGCCCTGCCGTGCCCCGCCCTCAATTTTCTTTGATGCCACAGTTGCATATGACCCGAAGAAGCTGTCTCATACTGAATCAGACCATTGTTCCATCTGGTCCACTATTCTAACCCAGCTCTGACAGGCAGCAGCCATCAGAGCCAATGTTACTGTAGCCCAGCTCTGATGGGCAGCATCACTTCAAAATCTCAGGCAGGGAACTTTTCCAGATCTTTTATGCTGGGGGTTCAGTCTGTGACTTCTGCAACTGAGCTATGGTCACTCCACTTTCAGCCCTTCTATAGATTTGGGGAGATGTTGCTCTAGTGTTGTAGATAGATCTAGATCTAGAAAGCCTTGCACTAGAATGTTACTCATATTTACATTTAATCTCACCACCAGAATCTTTTAATGTTTGTATTATTATTGCCAGTAGACCAGCCTCTCTTGACTCTTCCCAAGCATACCTGCATCTACGTTAAACAGACAATAATTATTTCATTAAATTCTCCTTGTAAAAACTGAAAGGTCCAATTTATAGCATCCACCTGATGGATTTTTTCTCCCCAATCCTTCCACTTTCATAAAACCTGGATCAATTTTTCATTCAGAATGTAATTTTTAAAGAACTCAGGCAATGCACTGGGGTCCGGATGAAAAAGTATATATCTCAAATATTCTGAACATCACTTAGGACATCAGCCCACATAGGAATGTTGCTTTCAGGGGTAGTGGATTGAATGTGCTTCCTTAGCTCAGCTTCCAAATCTTCCTTCTTTCTCTTCCCTTGAAGAAATCTTGGTACAGGCCTATGTTAAGAGCTGCCAGGTTGCTGTATATAACCCGCTTTAAACCAGTTCAGTTACCAGCATCTGTGTGGATCCTGAATTCTGTTTCAACAGAGAGCACACTAGGTAAAATGATGTATGTTACTTGACCAACATATTCATTCATTCATTCATTCATTCATTCATTCATTCTCATTTCATTCATTCCATCAATTAAGACACACCTGTTTTATCAGGTTTTTAGTTAATTAATTAATTTTAAACTGCTTGTTTTATTTTGTAAAATAGTCTTCATCATTTTATCCTGTTTTCTACTTGCATTTTAAATTACATGCACTGCCCGCCTAGGGATACACATATGAGGCGGTATGTATAAATTAATACATGGATATAAATAAATACATAAGATGGCACCCTGTCCCCAAAGGGCTCACAATGTAAAAAGAAACCTAAGAACATAAGAACATAAGAACAGCCCTGCTGGATCAGGCCCAAAGCCCATCTAGTCCAGCATCCTGTTTCACACAGTGACCCACCAGATGCCGCTGGACGCCTACAGGCAGGAGTTGAGGGCATGTCCTCTCTCCTGCTGTTACTCCCCTACAACTGGTACTCAGAGGCATCCTGCCTTTGAGTCTGGAGGTGGCCTATAGCCCTCCGACTAGTAGCTGATGATAGACCTCTCCTCCATAAAGTTATCCAAACCCCTCTTAAAGCCATCCAGGTTGTTGGCTGTCACCACATCCTGTGGCAGAGAATTCCACAAGTGGATTATCTGTTGTGTGAAAAAATACTTCCGTTTGCTGTTCCTAAATTTCCCGGCAATCAATATTATGGGATGACCCCTGGTTCTAGTGTTATGTGAGAGGGAGAAGAATTTCTCTCTATCCACTTTCTCCACTCCATGCATGATTTCATAGACCTCTATCATGTCTCCCAGCAGTTGTCTTTTTTCTAAACTAAAAAGCCCCAGGTGTTGTAGCTTTGCCTCATAAGGAAGGTGCTCTAGGCCCCTGATCATTTTGAATGCCCTCTACCATAAAGGTAGACACCAGCAACAGCCATTGGAGGGATGCTGTGCTGGGGATGGATAAGGCCAGTTGCTCTCCCCCTGCTAAATAATGAGAATCACCACTTTTTAAAAGGTGTCTTTTGCTTAGTTACTACAACTCCTACTATGTTATACTGGTAGCTTCCAAGATTCATGCTCGGTAACATTTGCCGGTACTCTGTAGTTATTATTTCTTCCATCACTTTATGCATCACAGAACTGTGCATTTTACAACACTGTCTTTTTCTCTCTTCTTTTGACTGTAGCCACAGGTATTGTTTCATGTGACCTACTTGGAATGTAAAACAAACCTTTTATAATATATTTGATTTTCTCCTGCAGCCTGAGCTAAGGGCCTAGATTCCATTTGGAGTTCTCAACCGGCATGTGAAAGTAACTTGGAACACCTACTAGATTAACCCGCTCCTGGCTCCTGAATACATATGAAGCTTTAGTGTTCCACATAATTTGTGTAGCTCTTTCAGTATCATTGCCCAGGTGAGCCGCCTCAGGATTAAAATATGCTCTGCGGTGCACCAGCTAGAGTGTGTGTGCTGTTGACTCTTCCGAGGACATCAGAGAAGCAAAAGGAAAAGGCGTGCAAGGATGCCAGCATAGGGACCGCTCCCTGATGGCTGTGTGTAAATTTATGTTAACAATCGCTAAGGTTGTCTGCAGGCATCTTGCAAAAGATCCTTGACCATGTGACCTCCTCTGAGAGCTCTCGGCAGAAGCGCATCCTCGAAACACAAAGCCATGGGCTAATTAAAAAAAGAATGGAAAACAAAACAACATTTAGCTGGAGGAAGCAGACTCAGCCCCATAGCTAGCTCTGAAGCCTGTCTGCCAATTATTCAGGGCGGGTTCACACATAATGTGGAACCTACTTACAGTTGATGTCATTGGGGAAGCAGGGATTGGGTGGTTGTAGGAGGCAATTGGATATTGATGACTATAACTCCCACCACCTCCTGCTGCAATGGCCTTTGGCTGGGGATTATGGGAGTTGTAGTCAGCAACATCTTACAGGGAACACTGTTGGTAACTGGCTTGTCTGTGACTGTCTGAATCCACACCAAGGCAGGAACTTGAGGCTCACGTGGACCCGCTGACCTAGATGTGTAACCGAGAATTATTTACTATTTATTGTTATTTATTTAAAATATTTATACCCTGCGCCTCCAGTGCACTACTGCTCGGGGCGGCTCAGAACAATAAGATAGACACAGATAAAATAAAAGTAATAAAATTAACTATTTGTCACATTAAAAACCACAATTATTAGGTTCAAATTAAAAATGAAAATTATAAAAAGCTAAAGAAGCTAAAGAACCTACAAACACAAAACAAAGCAATAATGGAGCATTAAAAAGCCTCCTTAAAAAGGTGCGTTTTGAGATTTTTTTAAAAAACACTGAGGCGAAGCTCTTCAGGGAGGGCGTTCCAAAGCAGAGAGGAGACACAACCGAAAAGGCACTGTCTCTAGACAGCAGTGCTCAGTCCTGACTAACTGGTCAGGATGCAGTCTCACGTGTGCAAGTTATACACTGTATCAGAGATTGTGGGATAACTGGATATTTGGGCCGTGATTCAGATGTTTTGGAATTTTAGAGGGGCCTTTTCTGTGGTGGCCCAGGCTTTGGAATCGAACTTCCTTTATCCGGCACCACATGATTTTTAAGCACCAATTAAAAATGTCTTTCCTTAGGCCTAGGCAGTGGGTGATAAACAATGCAGATCAGTTTCTTTCTGGACTTTTGGTTTCTATACACCGATGTGGTTTTTCATTTGACACATGTCCCTTTTCAGTTTAACAGCTTCCAGGGTGGTTTACAAGAATGAAACATGTCTCTAATTTTAACTCAGAATTAAGAAGTCTGCCCAGCAATTAAGAAATTTGGACAATACGGGTATTTGTGTTTTGCTTAACGTACTGCAGTTTTAAAACATGTGAATAATTTTGAATAAATCTTTGCCTCTTCTGAATCCACCTTGCATGAACGCCAAGGACATTTCAAGAATTTTAGCACGAAGTCACCCCATTCTAGTATCAGATTGCCCATATTCAGCATTTCTGGGGCCACTTCAAACAGTAAAGATGACCTTCTTCTCATAAGCACCTTAATTTCTTTAAGAAGAAATCTGGAAGGGATCCATAATTAATATTTCTGCCCTTCTAGTACAGCAAAATAGAAAATCAATCAGGCTCCTTGGATAATAATCCTTGCCTTTCCTGTCCAAGATGCAACAGAAGTGAACATAAGACGAATTCTGATGGAGCAGACCAAAGGTCCAGCTAGGCTACCATCTTGTTCCTCATAGTGGCCAGTTAGATACCTCCAGGAAACCCACCAGCTGGTCATGAAGGCAACAACATCCCCACCTTGTTTGTTTCCCACCCCCTGGTATTTAGAGGTATATTTCAACTGAACATGGATGTTCTGTCTAGAAGAAGATAAGAAGTCCTGCTGGATGAAATCAAAGGTCCAGCTAGTCCAACATCCTGCTCCTCATAGTGGCCAAACACATACTTCTGAGAAGCCCATTATCAGGGTATGAAGATAATCCCAGGGTTATTTCCCAGGAACTGATATTACATAGGAAGATAGGAAGCTGCCATAGACTGAGTTAGACCACTGGTCTATCTAGCTCAGTATTGTCTTCACAGACTGGCAGAGGCTTCTCCAAGGTTGCAGGCAGGAATCTCTCTCAGCCCTATCTTGGAGATGCTGCCAGGGAGGGAAGTTGGAACCTTCTGCTCTTCCCAGAGTGGCTCCTTCCCCTGAGGGGAATATCTTACAGTGCTCATGCTTCTTATCTCCCATTCATATGCAACCAGGGTGGACCCTGCTTAGCTAAGGGGACAAATCATGCTTGCTATCACAAGACCAGCTCTCCTCTGAATATGGAAGAGTGGGTGTAGAATGGGTGGGTGTAGAAGCAAGCTTGCTTCTGCTCTCTCTGCTTCTGATTTTCCTATAGAGGATGCTTCTTTGGTCAAAGGAAGGGAAGCTTTGGATACAACCCAATATGAAGAACATATTGAGGTCATTCACACAATCAAAAACTGTTTTCTACCCGGGTTTGGGAGTTGTGTGTGCTCCCAATTTTCATTTGTGTGGATGAAAGGTAGGAGGAAAACCTGGGTAGCTTTTCCTCCTACCTTGCTCCCACACAATCATTTCTTCCCAGGTTTTCCTATGACCTTGATTCCACACAACCGGAAATTGGGAGCACACAAACTTGGGGAAAGCACAGTTTTTGATTGTGTGAATGATACAATTGCTATCCAAAACCAAGATACCTTAGGGCAGGGGGTTTCAGACCTTGGTTCCCCAGAAGCTGTTGGACTACATGTCCCATCAACACCAGCCACAATGTCCTTTGGCGAGACATTAGGAAGAACTTGTTGAGCTGTTCAACAATGGAAGAGTCTGCCCAGTGCTGTGGTAGATTTTCATGGGAGGTTTTCAGAACTTGGGCAGCCATTTGTCAGTAATTTTGTAGGAAATTCCTGTACTGAGCAGGGGGGTAGACTAGATGATCTCCAAAGTACCTTCCAACCCTAACATCCTATGATTCTATAACTCCTTCCCTAGGATGATGGCATTATGAATAAAAACAGACCTGTGCTTCCAAATATATGTGTTTTCCCAAACTTCTGCAAGGGGTATCTTTCTCATACAGTGACTTGGCATGCCGACATTAAGCAGGCAGAGCTTTCCCGATAGGTTTATAACCCCTTATCAGGAAGAGCTTTATCTGAAAGATCTCTGTGATGTCAAGATTTAGAGACAGAAAAACATAGGAAGTTGCCTCATATGAGCCAGGCCATTGGTCCATCATAGTCAGTATTGTCTACATTGAATGGCAGCAGTTCTTTAGGATTTTAGAAGGGGGTCTTTTTCAGTCCTATGTGGAGATGCTGCCAGGGGTTGAACCTGGGACCTTCAGCAAGCAGAGCAGATGTTTTACCACTGACCTACAGTCCTCCCCCTATAAACACATGAAGCTGCCTTATTGGTCCATCTAGCTGAACATTGTCTACTCTCACTGGTAGCAGCCCTCTGAGGTATTCCCAGCCCTACCTGGAGACACCAGGGATCGAACCTGGGACCTTCTGCATGCAAGGCAGATGCTCTGCCAATGAGCTATGGCCCCATCCCCATGATGAGAGTTGCTGCCCATCATCCGCGGAGCGGGGCTGAAAAGCATTGGCAAGCCTATTCCAGAGTGAAACTGTCCTTCACACTTGCTTCTCACATTTGGAGTGTTTCCCTTTCATTCCTGCTTGAAAATCAGCCACTGCATATTTTCTCTCATGTCTATTTAATTACCAAGTAGTTGCAAAATGGCTTTTCTGGCTCGGTTTTAAGTAGAGGGTAAGAGAGGGGGAGTTGAACCCAGCTGATGTCACTCTCAACTGTTCCCCCGCCCTCCTAGTTTCAAGTTTGTAAAGGCAAAGGCAGTGATGTATATAGACCCCTTTTGCGTCTTCTTAATGCAAAATGTCCCTGCCACAGTGGGATCGCTTGCTACGGAAAATTATCTCGTGCCCTGTCCCATCTTAGGCAAGTTAGAAAATGCGCTCCATTTTTTATCCCAGCTTCTTGGGCTGGCTTCTGAATACAGACGCTCCAGACTAAAACAGAAGGCTGGAGCATTAACTGATTAATTGGAGCAATTAAGTGATTAATGGTTTGATTGGAGGCTAAAAATACAGCTCTGATTAATCAGAACTAGTCATCTTCCCTGGCCTCCTGGATCTGTTTTGCTTTCTTTCTCCACTGCTGTCTTCCGTACCCCTCTGTTGTTGTTGTTGTTGTTGTTGTTGTTGTTGTTGTTGTTGTTGTTGTTGTTGTTGTTGTTGTTGTTTCTTCTTCTTCTTCTTCTTCTTCTTCTTCTTCTTCTTCTTCTTCTTCTTCTTCTTCTTCTTCTTCCTCCTCCTCCTCCTCCCCCACAGTAGTTCTCAAAGCAGTTTCCATTGGAAAAGTAAATAAATAAGGTGTTCCTTTGTCTCCAAAGGTCTCACAACCGAAAAAGAAATATAAGGTACACTCAAGCAACAGCCACTGAAAGGATGCTGTGCTGGGGATGGAGAGGGCCAGTTGCTCCCCGCCTACTAAATATAAGAGCATCTTCCTTATGAGGCAAGGCTAAAACACCTGGGGCTTTTCGCTTTAGAAAAAAGACCACTGAGGGGAGACATGATAGAGGTCTATACAATCATGCATGGTGTGGAGAAAGTTGAGAAATTTTTCTCCCTCTCACATAACACTAGAACCAGGGATCATCCCATGAAACTGACTGCCAAGAAATTTAGGACCAACAAAAGGAAGTGCTTTTTCACACAACACAGAATCAACTGGTGGAATTCTCTGCCACAAGATGTGACAGCCAACCATCTGGGTGATTTTAAGAGGGGTTTGGATAACTTCATGGTGGAGAGGTCTATCAATGGCTACTAGTCTGTGGGATATAAGCCACCTCCAGCCTCAGAAGCAAGCTGCATCTGAATACCAGTTACCAGGGGAGCGACACCAGGAAAGAGAGCATGCCCTCCCCTCTTGCCTGTGGGCTTCTCAGAGGCATCTGGTGGGCCACTGTGTGAAACAGGATGCTGGACTAGATAGAACTGGCTCCTAACACTGTGCGGCTGTTCTTATGTTTTTATCTTCTACCTACTCATTTAGGGAGTGGAATTATAAGGGCTAGGACCTTTACGTGATTTGTAATTTAGATTACAAATTTAATTGTAATTTAGATCGCAATTAAAACCTTTTGGTTGACTCTAAAAAGTTGCCCTGATTACTCAAACAGCAGATTTTAATTTTTAGAAATCTGTGGTAATGCCCAATCTGGAATGTCCCCCCTAGGGATGTGCATCTGGCACCATTATAATTTAAGTGCCACGGAAAGTCCATTCTGCTGTCTTGTGGTTTGAATGGTATTTAAGGTCCTTTAATGGGGTTTCTAGTGGCTAGTTTCTTCTTCTGGTTTTCCTGCATGTATCTTGGTGGTTTCCCTGATGTTTAATTATGATATTGTAACTTACTGTTTTCTTGTTTCTGTTTTTAAATACAGATTGTCTGCAAGCTGCCAGGAGGATGCTAATATCAAGAAGTGGGATACACATTCTTAATTAACTAATTAACTAATTAATTAACTATTAAGGCTCAGAGTTGGGTCACCAAGTGAAATTTGTGGCACATTAAAAAAAAAAAAAAAGGCCACCCAAAATAAAATACTTCTTGTAAGCAAGGTAGCTCTCCGATTAGTAGACATTGAAGCTCTTCTCATGATCTGTGAGAAGAGCTTCTGTGTTGGGGCTGTGGGGAGTGCGCCCGCTCTCCCCACAACAGATAGGCAGCACTGGGGTGGCTGGATCAGCCACCCACACGCCTGCTGGCTCCGTCAAGGAGCTGGCGGGGGCTGCAGGGATTGGGGGCCATGTGGCCGCCAGAAGTCCCATGATGCTCCGTGCAAGTGCGTGGGGCATCCTGGAGAGACCCTCGAGCCAAGCAGGGGTCTACTCATGTGTCACTGCACACTGCAGTGACACATGAGCAAAGAAATGAGCTTGCTCCGTTAACCTTGGCTAAGGGGAGGGTGTTCTAGGTGGGCTAGCTGCCCTAGCTGGTTCCCACAATCGACGGGAAGCGGGCTAAGGGAGCTTAACCTGCTTTCTGTTGATTGTGGGAATAGCCTCATTGATAGATTTGCCCATCATGGATTTATCTAAGCCCTTCTTAAAGCCATCCAGGCGGGTGGCTATCACACATCTTGTGGCAGAGAATTCCACAGGTTAATTATGTGTCATGTGAAAAAGTACTCCCTTTTGTCGGCCCTAAATTTCTTGGCTATCAGTTTCATGGAATGATCCCTGGTTCTAGCATTATGCAAGAGGGAGAACATTTTCTCTCCACACCACACACAACTGTATATACCACTATCATTTCGCCCCTCAGTAATCTTTTTTCTAAACTAAGAAGCCCCACGTGTTGTAGCCTTACCTCATAAGAAAAGTGCTCTAGGCCCGGATCATCTTGGTTGCCCTCTTCTGCACCTTCTCCTTCTACTGAGGTATGGTGATCAGAACTGTCCATTTATACCTACCCTCTGTTTCCTGCCCTTCAACCAGTTACCTGTCCTTCAATTTGGAACCTTCTGCATGTAAGCAGGTAGGTGCTCTTCCCAGAGCAGCCTCATCCCCTGAGGGGAATCTCTTTCAGTGCTCACACATGTTGTCTCCCCTTCAAATGCAACCAGGGCAGACCCTGCTTGGCAAAGGGGACAATCCATGCATGCTACCACAAAACCCTCTCTCCTCCTCCTCCACTCTTTCCCACAGATTGACTGAAGCTGAATAGACAAGGGGAAAAGCAGAGAAGGAGACACTTGCTTCAGAGTGAGATGCAGAAAGGACACAGACAAAGTCCAGGAAGGAAGAGCACCAAATGGCATAGGAAGACGGGTTTTCCGACTGCAGGGGAAGCTGTCGCACGATGAAAGCAAAGGACGCACATAGAAAAAAATCAGCAAAAATACACCACTTCCAGTCCTGCACTGGATTTCTTTTCTGCCCAGAGGTCCTTGTGAACTCTGAAAAATGCAAATAGGGAGAAATATAGGGGGGAAGTAGGCCTTGGCGTCTGAATGGATAACCATATACGAGGTCAAAAAGGACTTCCCATCCTGTTAGTCCGAATGGCTGAGTCATGGCTTTCTCTTAGACACCCCAGTAGTGTAGAATGTCCTGAACAAGACTCAGAGGGCTGACTTCATTTGAACAAAGCTCAACGGATATTATTTGATTGTGCATTTGCCCCCTGATGTTCTCCACTTTATATCTAGGTTAGTTTTTTGTCATTTAATTAATAGTTTAATTATCAACATACTAATTATCAATTTTGGCTACAGTCCTAAGAAGCTTTTGCACAAATAACCCCAAACCTTAACTTTCTTGACAACATCTCAGTTGTAATGAAACTGGGGGGGAAATTCTGTGAATGGTGATGTGTGTACATATATATGAATGATGGGGGGATAGTTTTCATGAATCTCTTCTGAATGTTGTCCTGAGATTCATTGCAATCCCAGAGGGTCTGTTCATCTGCAACGGATGATGTTCTTTCTTTGTAGGATGCTTTAAATGTACACTTAGTGAGGGAGATCTAGACTAAATTACTCCTGAGTATTCCTACTGAAATTAACTTTAGAAAATAAAGGAAACTTTAGAAAATAATTGAAATCTCCTTTAGAGTAGCTCCTGAGTAGCATTATGGAGTAATTTAGTCTGGATGTAAACCACAAAGCTGAAAAGTGATGAGTGTCATGATGAGGAAAATTACTCAGAGTAGTCCCATTGCAATTAAAAGGACAAGTTGGCCTTGATTACTACTTTGAGTAATTTTCCTCATCATGCCAGCTGATGAAGATCAGATTCTCATTGATACAGAAGAACCAGATTGCCCGCAGCATGGATGAGGGACATTTTGACTGACCATTGCTCGGACAAATACAGGATGGTTCATTATTATCTGATGTGAGGACCATGTCAAGGGGGTTCCTTCCAATAGCCTGAGATTCCTCAGCTTCAACCATTTCTAAACTGGCAACATGTTGAATCTTGTTTTAAGTGGACAAATCACATTGAGGAGGTGTTACTTGGTGTCAGCAAGTAATGCGATCGCCTCTCTTCAGGGAAGAATAACAACCGGCGAGTGCAGTAGGTGTGGTGAGATCAGTAATGGATCACATGGTCCTTCTGTTCATCATAAATCATCAGCAGGGGATTTGTCTTTCTTTCCTAAGAACAGCCCTACTGGATCAGGCCCAAGGCCTATCTAGTCCAGCATCCTGTTTGACACAGTGGCCCACCAGATGCCTCTGAGAAGCCCACAGGCAAGAGGTGAGGGCATGCCCTCTCTTCTGCTGTTGCTCCCCTGCAACTGGTATTGAGAGGTATCTTGCCTTTGAGGTGGGAGGTGGCCTATAACCATCTGCGACATCTGAACCCACACAAGGTATAAAAATATTCCTCTCTTCCTCTGTGGAAGAATGGAGGGTGTGTGAATCTTTAAATGAGAACTCTTCTAAAGCAAGAGAGAGAGGCCAATCGAAGCTCTTTCTGAGCAGCTGCAGCAATATTACTTGTCCTCTGTTTTGAATGTTCTGGTAACCCCCTTTTAGGATTTGTGCTTTTGTTTTGTTTTGCTTGCTTACTTGAATTTGGAAACTTGCCTAATTGTGATCCTTGATCTTCTTCTGCACCATAGCAGACGTCTAAAAAAAAGGACATAACATATGAACAGCCCTGCTGGATCAGGCCCAAGGCCTATCTAGTCCAGCATGCTGTTTCACACAGTGGCGCACAAGATGCCTCTGGGAAGCACACAGGCAAGAGGTGAGGGCATGCCTTCTCTCCTGCTGTTGCTCTCCTGCAACTGTTATTGAGAGGCATTGTGCCTCTGGAGGTGGTCCATAGCCACCAGACTAGTAGCCATTGATAGACCTGTCCTCCACGGATTTATCTAAGCCCCTTTTAAAAGCATCTGAGCTAGTGGCCATCACCACATCCCATGGCAAAGAATTCAATAGATTTATTATGCGCTGGGTGAAAAAGTACTTCCTCTTGTTGGTCCTAAATTTCTTGACATTCAGTTTCATGGGGTGACCCCTGGTTCTAGTATTGTGAGAGAGGGAGAAAAATTTCTCTCTGTCCTTTCTCTCCACTCCATGCATAATTTTATACACCTCAATCATATCTCCCCTTAGTTGCCTCTTTTCCAAACTAAAGAGCCTCAGATACTGTAGCTTTGCCTCATAAGGAAGGTCTTTCCGTTCCCCGATCATCTTGGTTGCCCTCTTCTGCACCTTTTCCAGTTCTATAAGATATAAGGCTCCCTTAATAGACATCTCAGCATCTGAGGCTTTGGAGTGTGGATTATAATTATGCAGAATATTTAGCATTCCTAACTAGGGCGATTATAATTGGAAAGTACTAAAAATGGATCAGCTGCAGATCATATTCACTGGAAGGAAGTGTGCCACACGGGGGTTGGTGCTTAGAGGGGGCAGAGAACTCCTATCCATGGGGAAGGGAACGGAAGATGGCTTGAGTTCCTTCATGGTTTCTAAGGGCTGACTAGATAACCGTGAGGTGGAGTGGTTTCCTTGAGGAAGGAATTTAACAAATTCTGTTGAGTTTACAGCCCATACCTCTGCAATGGAATTTACTCAGAAGTAAATCTTGCTGAGTTCTTACTTGGAGCTTACTCCCAAGTAAGATCCAATGTGCTTAGTGGAGTTTACTCTGAAGTAAGGGGGTTTAAGAAACAAGTGCATAAAGGCACTTTGGCCCTAACACTGCTACTTTTGGGAGTTATTTTAATGGTGTAACCAGTGGTGTTGGGAAGCCAGTGGTGGCCCTGGTTCAGCCCACCGCCAGCGGGCCCCTCCAGCCACACCCCCTGCATCTGACATCAGATGCAGGGGGTTTGGTTTCGCTTGCAAACAGGGCGCCCCTTCATTTGCAAGTGAAACCACACCCCCTCTATTTGATGTCAGATGCAGGGGGCATGGCTGGAGCATGAGGTACGGCCCCTGAGTGTGGCAGCCCGGGTTCTTTGAACCCGTTCACGCAATAGTGGCTCCTCCTCTGGGTGTAATCCAGGGATTCTGAGATTAGGTCCCAGCTGTTGATATGCATGCTGCCTTGGCATGTGGTGACACATGAGTAGGCCGCTGACCGGGAGGCAGCAGCCATCCTCCCAGCCTTGGGGGTCTCTCCAGAATGCCCCCCATGCTTGTGTGGGGCAACCTGGAACTTCTGGGGGCCACATGGCCCCTGATCCCCACAGCCTGCATCGGCTCCGTGATGGAGCTGGTAGTTGTGCGGGTGACCGAAATGGCCACCCAGTGCTGCAGGCACGATTGTCTGCAGGGAGACCTGCCAGAAGCTCTTCTCACTGATCATGAGAAAAGCTTCAGTGTATACAGAGAAGCAAGTGTGGTCTGCTTTCAGTGCTCTTGCTGCTGGCTGTTTGTTAGGCCTGCCTCTGTTCCAGGACCGGAATAAAAGCAACAAAAGCACCATTCAAAAGCTGGTCTGGATCAAGGAATGGATTAACCAAAAGCACCACAGGAGGCAATCAGAATTCTGCTAGAAGAGAGGGCAAAAAAGTCTCTCAGCTTTCTTTTCTCTCTCTTCCAGCCCACATTGTGCTCGAGGCCCAACTCTGGCTGGGAGATGGGACAATCAGGCAACTCCTTTCCTTCTCTTCTTTTATGTTGTCCATACGCAGACATGACATTTAGGTGTTTTTTAAAATAAAATAAAATAAAATAAAATAAAATAAAATAAAATAAAATAAAATAAAATAAAATAAATCTAAGCGCTGCAAATTGCACATGCACAGAATCAGTTCTGCTTCCATTCTGAAACATGGAGTGGAGCAGAACCAAAGGGACGGTGGAATCTCAGAACCATTATAGAATGAAACCAAGAGATCCATGCATCACTACCTGCTGTGTCGAATCGTGTGTATCAAATTTCGTTTCAATATCTCAGTGCTCGATAGAGTTATGATTTCAGAAACAAACAAACAGAATGTCAATTGGGTAAGTTCCTCCAGAGACCCAACCTTGCCCATGCTCACTGTTGTGATAAGAAATTAATATATAAGTATAAGAGAATAATAACCATACATGTCATTCTGTTAGCCTGAAGAATTTTATTACCTTTATTAATGTTCTGTGTTGGAACATTCAAGCTGTAACAGAGCTACCTTTAATTACAAACAACTCTTTAGCTGTTGTATTTTAACCGCACTAGTTCTTAAAGGGTGGGGCGTAATTTATTAAGCATTATTTAACCGGTATACAAGCTGGCTTTGGGGTGGAGTCATAATAAGGAGCTTGTGAGGACTCCTGATGCCTGGGGTGATAAAGATGAAATAATATCTGGGGAGCTTTGTTGGGTTGGTTTCTGGATGGTAAAGGGAATCAGCATTCCTGACTGACCTGGCGAGGACACCATAGTACAGGTCACAATATGCTTATTTAGGCAAAGAGCAAGAGGAAGAAAAAAAGGGGAATGTGGAAGACAAGTTGGTTGTCTAGAATGAGAAAGATGATGTTGTACTAGATGTATATTTGCTCTGATCCAGTAGAGATGGTCTTCTGCCATCCGAAATGATATTTAGTTAGGGTATTTAAGAGAACTTCTTCTTCATTATGAGCCCCACCACCCATTGAGATTATCAGGAGAGGTTCATCTGCAATTGCTGAACGGCTGGTCTGGTGGCTATTCAGGGACGGTCCTTCTCCGTTGCTGCCCCAAGGCTGTGGAATGCTCTCCTGGTTGAAATAAGAGCCTCCCCATCTCCGAAAACTTTTAAAAGGGCAGTCAAGATGCATTTGTTCACCCAGGCCTATAATTAGATATCGTTTTAATAGTTTGTTTTAATAGTTTTAACATTGCTTTAAATTTAAAATGATTGTGATGTTTTAACCTTTTTATTTGTTGTAATTGATATTGTTTTATTGTAAATCACCAAGAGACTTAAGTTTTGGGTGGTGTACAAATATGTTAAATAAAATAAATTAAGAGTAAATGAATGGATGGATGGATGGATGGATGAATGAATGAATATTCCAAGGCAGTACGCCTCTGAGGATCAGTTGATGGGAGGCATTATCGTCCATTTTGTAGTATTGTCTGCACTGACTGGCAGCAGCTCTCCAAGGTTACAGGCAGGACAGGAGTCTCTCCCAGCCCTACCTGGAGATGCTGCCAGGGAGTGAACCTGGGATCTTGTGCTCTTCCACTGGCTCCATATCCTACAGAGCTCACAAGGTCTCCCAGGTGGACCTTGCTTAGCAAAGGGGATAAATCATGCTTGCCACCACAAGACCACCTCTCCTCCTTGGATAATGTTGGATATTTCCCCCCAAAAGATCCCTGTGGAATCGCCACCCTTTTCCTAATGTGAAACCACAGACATGGCCCACAGACATGGGGTGTGCCACCAATGTCTGTTCATCCAGCTCTCAAATTCATATGCCCACCATCGCCTCTGATCCATCAATAGTTTCAACACATTTTTTGGTCTTTCTTCAAGGAGCTCTGGAACTCTCTGTGGGAAGCAATTCTCTGGGAGCTGTTCTTGCTTGTGGGTCTGGAGCTGTTTGCACTCCAAATGAACCTAGAGCCTGATTCACAGCTAGGTGCTTTCTACCAAACAGCTGGGTTCAGTTGCCTGAAATCCGTGGCCTCCCAGAGCCTTGAGGGATCAGGCAACTTCCCACCTGGCACCTTTTCCCATGTCAAAACAAGGCCTAGCATGGTTGATTTCGACATGTTTTGATGGATTCTCTTTTGCACAGAGTGCCAAGAAACACGACGTGTGGTATTATGAAACCACTAAGACGCATTTGCTCATACAAATTACTCATTTTAAGATTATACTAATTAAATGGAAGCATGGAGCTATGGAGCTGGGATTTCCCCCTCCCCCCGCGGTGAATGCTCTGCTCCAACATGAAGATCATGTTCCTTCTCCTGCCCCCTTCTCCAAAACATTTTCAAGCCATCTAAAAAATAAAATGCGCCTCACGACCGTCTTCTCGTTTCCTGGTCTTCAAAGGAAGTGCATGGGAGGTGTGCTCAGCCAGTACAGGTGTGTGGGCACAAAGGCATTTAGTCAATTTGTTGAAATTGCAGCTAGAGAGTAATAAGTGCTCTACCTGTGCTTTGTTTTAGCCCTGTATCTCACAATCGATAAATGTTGACGAAGCTACACTCGGCCACACCTGAGAAACACAGGTAGGAGAAGCTAATCACAACCAAGTGGCAAATTTGTTTTTGTATTTTTAATTGAAAGATGCTGGAACATGCAACCTGTTGCAAAGAACTGTGTGATGCTATCTGATATAGCTGAGTGTGGTTTTCTCACAATTCCCTTTTTTTTTTTTTTTTTTTGCTCCCTAAATCAGATTATTTTGATGGAACAGTGATTAGCTTGATATGCAGTTTTATGGCTGTATGTTTTTTCCTCGGTGGCTATAAGCAGCAATTTGGGTTTGGGCTGTGCAATGAGAGAGAAGGATTACGCCCTCCTGACCCCATGCCATGGCCCTGATCCAAATTGTTCTGCAATGGCCACTTTTTGCAAAGGAAAAAGACAATAGCACAGGGCTTCCACATCCCACCTAGTTTGCTCCTGAGCATGAATATGGGAAAAGCCATAGCTCTAGAGCATCTGGAATATAGGAAGTTAGGAAGCTGCCATATACTGGGTCAGACCATTGGTCCATCTAGCTCAGTATTGTCTACCCAGACTGGCAGTGGCTTCTCCAAGGTTGCAGGCAGGCATCTCTCTCAGTCCTATCTTGGAGATGCTGCCAGGGAGGGAACCTGGAACCTTCTGCGTGCAATCATGTAGGTGCTCTTCCCAGAGCAGCCCCATCCCCTAAGGGGCATATCTTCCAGTGCTCATATGTAGTCTCCCATTCAAATGTAACCCAGGCCAGACCCTGCTTAGCAAAGGGGGCAATTCATGCATGTTACTACAAGACCAGCAATCCTCCCTACAAGACCTTTTCATGCTGAAGGTCCCAGGTTCAATCTCTGGCATCTCCAAGTAGGACGGAAAGAGAATCCTTCCTGAAAACGTGGACAGCCAATGCCAGCCAGTGTAACCCCTGCAGACTCAGCAAAGAGGAGACACCTTTTTAAAGTGATGATTCTCTTATATTTAGTGTGTGTGTGTGGGGGGGGGGGGGGAACTGGCCCTATCTGACCCCAGCATCCTTCCAGTGGTTGTTGCTGGTGCCTACCTAATGTTTCTTTTTAATTTGTGAGCCCTTTGGGGACAGGGAACCATCTTGTTTCTGTATTCTGTATTTTTCTATGTAAACCGCTTTAAGAACTTTGGTTGAAGAGAAGTATATGGATATCCATAGTAGTAGTCGTAGTCGTAGTAGTAGACTGCCTGAATGACTGAAAACCAGTCTGGTATTGGTTGGCGTGTTGGATTGGGACTGGGAAGGCCAGAGTTCAAATCCCCATTCAGCCATGAAACTCCCTGGGTGACTCTGGGCCAGTCACTTATCTCTCAACATAACCTACTTCACAGGGTTGTTGTGAGGATAAACATAGCCATGGACACCACTCTGGGCTTCCCGGAGGAACAAAAGGATAGAAATTTAAATAAATAAGTGAATAAACAGATCATACTGAACTAGTTGGACAATGACATAACTTGGTATAAGGCAACTTCCTGCCTTGTCTGGTTTCTTATTTTTGAAGTTATACGCTTGTAACAACTTGCAAGTTAGCTGAACTGCCATCAGCGCCCTTTGTGCCCAATTTTGAGACATAGAGTGGTAAAAACAAACATCCAAAACACATTTTGAAGAGTGGTTAGTGTGTCCTAGCTCTCCAACATGATGCATGTGCATGTAGCAGAGAGAGATCATGGCCCCGAGCAAATTCTGAGATCATTCCAGGCCAGGGATGGGCAAACCTGTCCCTCCAGTTGTTGTTGAACTACAACTCCCATCATCCCAGCCATAATAAATTGTAGCTGGGAATGATGGGAGTTCCAGTTCAACAACAGCTGAAGGGCCCAGTGTGCCCACGCCAGTTCTAAGCCCATTTCACTCCATGAGGAGAGGATTTCCCCCCTTTGGATTCCCAGCAAGCTAGTGGTGTGTCTGAACAGGTCAGCTTTGTCATGGCCTGTTTGCTGCCTCTCTCCCTTTCTCAGCTAATCAGGGGAGAACTTTTTGAGGTTATGCAGTAAGGTGCTAATTGACATTAACACTCTAGCCAGGAAACGCTGACACAATTTAAAATTAACACCCTGTCAATATACTGCTGACCCGTGTTAAGCTAGTGCTTTGTCAAACTCTTTGGAATTACGTTTTAATGCTGAAATGGAGAGCCTTTGCTCTGGCGAAGGCTTAAATTTAATAGTCTGTGAAATAATGTGGAGATCACCTAATGAAAAATTGTTGCTGTTTTTGTTTTGCTTCTTGGGATGTTACATTTTCTGTAAGGAGGGATATGCATGTGTTGGGTATCTAGGGGAGGATAGGAACTGACCAGTATCATATCGTCTAAATATACTGTATTTACCAGGGTCAGTCCTATTTGCTGGTACCTGTCCTGGGTAGAATCCTATTTTGTCCCTGTTTTTGAAATGTGTTTAAAAATCTTGTTAAAACGTTTGTGTGAGTCACACAAGAAAGTAAGCACATGCGCATGGATCCTAAAGTATTATGCTGTGCATGGCCTATTTAAAACATTGTGTGGTATACATATTGAATTGGCTGAGAACATAATGTAGGATATTTTCACTTTTTTACTACAGCTTTACACGTAAAAGTAAATTAGTGCACAAAACACTAAGGCACTAAGCTGTGCATAGCCTGATGTTTCGCATGCTGCAGATGGTGCATAGTATACATATTGAATTTGTTGAGAACATATTATAGGACAATTTTGTTTTTCTACTATAGCTTCACACATAAAAGTAAATGTGTGTGCATGGACGCTACAGCACTATGCTGTGCCTAATTTGACATTTCACTCACTGCAGAAGTTGGTGTGGTATACAAATTGAATTTGTTGAAAACATATTGTAGAGTAGTTTTGCTTTTCTTCTTTAGCTCTACTGAAGGAACAATCCTTTTGGCATCAAAGTCAGCTGAGGAAAGGCTGCTACAAAGTCAATGGCCACATTCACACGTAACGTGGAACCGCAGATCCAATGGACCCACAGTTCTGTGCCCTCCCTCCCCCTGCTCTCCCATCTGAATTCAGATGTTCAGGAGCAGTCCCTCTCTGCAGTCTCGCTGACTGCAGAGAGGAGGGGGAATGGGCTGCTGGGCTTCCTTCTTTACTGAAGATCAGCCCCAGCAGCCAATAGAATCCAGAGTGAGGGAGGAACTTCCTTCCTCAGTTTTAGCTGGAAAAGCAGCCAGACTGCGGTGCTGCATTTGGACGTAACGCTGGCACCACAGAAACAGAGATGCAGGTGGCAGACCTCACTACACACTGAAGGTACAAATCTATGTCTGGGGAGGGAAACCGTGGGTCCATTTTTCAGCAAAACTGTGGTTGGCCACATTCAGACTGAAAATGAAGTGGAGGTCCCTTTACCTCCAGTTTGGTGTTACGTCCGAATGTGGCCAATGAATGCACCATAATGCAGCCAGTGAAGCGCCTCCAGCAATGGAAAGCATCCTGACTGGTAGTTCTGTGAACGGAAGGTGTTCACCAATCCCTCCATTCCTATGCAGCCCTCTGAAAATATGGCCATGAGGGTTGGCGGAAACTCAAGAGCAGATGCCTATAGCCTTTATTATCATGATTAAGTGACTCTTTTGGGTCCCACTGAGGTAGGAGGGGACCAATGGTGGTAGTTTGGTGGGCCCGCCCCTTAAACTTGGAGGCAGCCCTATACACTGTCATGGTGTATATGGGCAGGGGCGTAACTATGATAGGGAAAGGAGAGACAGTTGTCTGGGGGCCCACTGCCTTGGGGGGCCCCCAGAGGCAAGTCACATGACTGACTCCCCCAGCCGCGCACCCGCCTGGGCTTCCTTCAGTTGTATTCATCCTCCAAAATTGATGTGAATGTTAAGACCTGGAACTACCAGAACAGCCTGTCTTTCTCTAGTACCATTAAATGACTTGCATCGTCCACAATTTACAAAACCTTTTACAAAATAATTTAGGATGCTGTTCTATTGTGGCATATAGGTTATATGTGCCACAATTTTACTATGCTTTTTGTTACCACTATTCAGCCTCATTTAAGATTTCTTTACTTCATGAGCTGAGCTTCAGTGTGGGTGGGGGCATTTTAAAATCTTGTCTCTGGGCCCACTCCAACCTTGCTATGCCACTGTATACAGGAGAGAAGGAAGAGACAGAAATATCAGAGAAAGGGGTACAAATGGAGTTCCGGACACTATTTTATTTATGTATCTATTTTTGGCATTTATGTACAGTTTTTCAGGCAGACCTCCCAAAGCGGTTTACATGAGCTTTGATTTTTAAAAAACCCATACATCTACATGTTTAGATTTTGGCATGTGGAGCCCTTTAGACTTTGTGGCTTCTTTCTTCTCTCCTCCCCTCAGAGCAAGATGGTCCCTAGGTAGCTCTGTGGCGGCAGTTGGGAAGGGAGGGCTCATTTCAGTTGGAACATGGGAGCTGGATGGTGGCAACTTCCCAACCGGTGTCTAATTCAACTGGAGTATCTATGGAATGATCTGGAAAATGAGGACTTCCATTTTCTTCCAGCTTCCAGACTTTCTCTGGAGACCTCTCTTTCCATCCAGTTTCACCCTCTAATAGAGACAGACTTCTCCGCAACTCAACTGACTTTGTCCACAGGTGTGATAAAAGGCAATCTCCAAAAGGGTGTGAAATTGGGCTAAGTGGAAGGGAAGTTTCAGAGGGTAAATTACCTCTTCATGTGGCAGTACCTCAAGGAAAAAGAAACTCTCTTCCTTTGAACGATCCGACTCCATTATACTGCTTTTCAGAGTTAATAGCTGGCCTTGTGGGACTGCTATTCGGAGCCAAAGAAGCAGGATAATGAAAATGGTAAATTAAAAATAGATTTCAGCTTTTGGCCTTTTCCATTGAAACCTATTAGCAGAGTGGAAGACTCAGAGTAAAAAATAATCAGTGGGAAATGAGGCCTGGGCTTGGTTCGGCTGTTTTTCAAGCCTTCTGCTCAGAGGAAGAAATTTGATATTTAAAGGCCTTTTATTTCTGAAATAGAATGACGGGTGCTCTTTATGGGAAGTGTGGGGACCAAAAAATTACTACTGAATTTCTAGCAGAGCTGGCGTAGTCTAGTGCCTGAGGGCATGAGCTGGTGGGTCCTGTGTTCGAATGCCGCATCTCCCGTGAACTCACAACTAGGTAAGCTTAGGCAACCCTCAGCTTCAGTCCGCCATCTGCTATATGGAGCAGTCTACCTTACAAGGCTGTTGTGAGTCTGACTGAGAAAATGTATACATGCATTCCGACTGTCCCTGCTTTCTGGTAAATCTGAGGTATGGTGGGTAGGTACCGGAAATGGGGCCTTTTTGACTGTGGCATCCTAGATTTGGAACAGCTTCCCAAGGAGGGCACAGCCTGCCCCCTTCCCTGCCTACTCTTAGGCAGGCAGAAAAAGAAGGTTTAATTCAGTGGCCTTTCCCCAGGGTACTAACTTAGAGGATATGTTGCTGCTGATGTTTTAAATCAATCGATAATGGTTATATGGGAACACAGGAAGTGGCCTTATACTGAGTCAGTCCAGCTCCTTGGAGGAAGAGTGGGATAGAAATGTAATCATAATCATAATAATCATTCCTACATCTAGTTTAGTATTGTCTACACTGCCTGCCAGTGGCTCTCCAAGGTTTCAGGCAGGAGTCCTTTCCAGCCCTAACTGGAGATGGCAGGGATTGAACCTACGACCTTCTGTATGCAAAACAGATGTTCTTCCAAGGAGCTATGGCCCCATCCCCTAGAGGAATATCTTACAGCAGACAGCACTCACATGTTGTCACCCATCCAAATGTGAACCAGGTAAGACTCTGATTAGCGAAGGGGACAATTCATGCTCACTACCACAAGACCAGCTCTCCTTCCCAGTAGTATTTAGACTGTATTTGGAGTTCAGTTGTGAACCCCTTTGGGACAGGGAACCCTTCCTTCCTTCCTTCCTTCCTTCCTTCCTTCCTTCCTTCCTTCCTTCCTTCCTTCCTTCCTTCCCCGCTTTGAGCACCTTGTTGAAAAGCAGTATGCTAAGAGAAATGATAAATGTGTGAATTAACCCAATGTGGGAGCATGGTTGACTTGCCCAGGAAGAACATTCCAGAGAACTGGTCCCACCACCGAGATCCTGCTTCTAATATATGCCTGCTGGACCTCAGATGGACACTTGAAGCCAGGTCTCAAATGCTGTCTGTAGAGTACAGGGAAGAACAGAAGGGAGCAAACTATCCTTTGGGTTCTCTGGTCCCAATCTGTTTAGAACCAGAAGATCTTTGCTCAGCCAAACCAACTACTCCTTGCTCCTTTAGCGTTGCATCAGCAGAATGCAAGTGGAACATGTCTTCGCTTTTAGGACTACCTTGGCGTCGCCCAGGTTCTTTTGTCAATCCACCCAATGTGACAATTACAGCAGTTCAGAGACGAGGCTTCCTAATCCGATTACTCATTCATCAACCTGCAAATGATTGCAGGAGCCCGGTCGCACAGTACCAAAAGAGCAACAGGAGATGCCTCCACTGCTGTGAAGCTAGGCTTAGCTCAGGCACAATAGGTGTGTAATTTTAAGGTTTTGTTGAGCCGAAATCCAATCACATACTTGACTGGTAGATCACAGAAAGACACAGGCAAAGAAAAGGAGGCGAAAATTCTACCTCACGCAAACAGTGTAATCCAGATTTAATAACAAATCAACCTCACCAAGTGTGATGCTTTCTTTGCAGCCAAAAGGATGCAGCAATATCATACCTACTTGGGCACCAACCAGCGATGTCGGAATCGCAATTAATATGAGACAAAGGGTGCAATTAACTGGGAAGGCTTCCTTGACATTCCTGTTGCAATGTCACCTGATTGCCCTCAAAAACTGTCCTCCAATTTTTTTTTGGGGGGGGGTAAGCAGAAATCAATAAGAGCTTGGATGTGAAGAGAGGAATGAGGGCCCCAAGAGTACCTAGTGAACCCATGGTTGGATTTATTCTACGATGTCACTTCTATGTCATACTTTCTCCAACAAGCTCTGTGGTCTGCATGTGTACATGGAGGTCTATTTATTACTCATATTTGTATCCTGATGTTGTGTGAAGGGTACAGGACATAAAAACAGCCCTGCTGGATCAGGCCCAAGGCCTATCTAGTCCAGCATCCTGTTTCATACAGTGGACCACCAGATGTCTCTGGGAAGCCCACAGGCAAGAGGTATGTGCATGCCCTCTCTCTTGCTGTTTCTCTCTTGCAACTGATATTTAGAGGCATGAATCCTGCCTCTGAGGCTGGAGGTGGCCCATAGCCACCAGACTAGTAGCCATTGAAAGATCTGTCCTCCATGAATTTGTCCAAGCCCCTTTTGAAGCCATCCAAGCTAGTGGCCATCACTCCATCCCGTGGTAGAGAATTTCATAGATTAATTATATGCTGTGTGAAGAAACAGTTCCTTTTGTCAGTTCTAAAGAGGATGATCAATAACCCAGTAAGAAGAAGCCAACACCAACCCCAAGTCCAGACACCAGGCTGGAATCTGAGTTGGCCACTTGGGAGACCATAGATCAGCGATCCTGGAACCAAAGACCCCGAAAATGGCACTCATTTGAGCCTGACCCTACCCATGAGCTGGTGGTCACACCAGTGCCAGCACCAGGCCAGGAGGGACTTGATACTTTGGTGGTGGAGTGATAGATTCCAGGCCAGAGAGCTGCCCCTTTAAGCTCCCTGCAGTCTAGGCAGGGAGGCAGAGACTACCAGGGAGGATAGTTGCAGCTTGTAGATATTTAAGACCTCATACCACTTTTGTGCCTTTGGCACAATGTCCTGCCCGCGAACCAGTCCCTAGTTCCTTGGGGAGGATTTCTGGCCTTGCGGTAGCGAGCATGAATGGTCTCCTTTGCTAAGCAGGCGTGCCCTGGTTTTCATTTGGCTGGGTGACTACATGGCAACTCTGTCAGAGATTTCCCTTAGGGGATGGAGCCATAGCTCAGTGGAAGAGCATGTGCTTGCATGCAGAAGGTCCCAGGTTCAATCCCTGGCAGCATCTCCAGGTATGGCTGGGGAAGACTCCTGCCCCAAACCTTGGAGAGCTGCTGCCAGTCAGTGAAGACAGTACTGAGCTAGGTGGACCAAGGGTCGGACTCAGTATAAGACAATTTCCTGAGTTCCTGTGTCCCTATACCCTCCTGTAAACCAGACTTTGGGAATGATCCCTTTGTCCCCATTCCCTATTGTAACTAAACCTATCTAGGTGGAACTGAAGTAATCGCATCTTCTCCCCCTGTTTATGCCTGCCTCCCCACTTCCTTCCCCTTCTTCTGCCATGCTCCTTGTGTCCTTTTCTAGATGGTGAAGCCCCTCATGGCAACGACCTGTCCTTCTGATTTGTTGTAAAGTGCCATGGCCGTGGCCGGCGTGATAATTAATAAATAATAACACACGGATTTGCTGGAGACCACGTCTCGCTCAGCTCCAGGATATTGTGCCCAAAGTCTGGCTGTAGGGGCAGGTATTAAATCGCCTCTCTCTCACTTAAAGGTTCATATTAAACATTTTTGACAGTCTGTCACACTGCTGCTCCCTTTCTCCCAAGCTATGAGGTCCCAGCGCTCTCTGTAAGCCATTGATTCGCCAGTGGTACTGTTAGCCCTTTGTGAACAATTAAGCTAAGGTCAGAAGTCGCAATAGATCAATTTTGCTGACCGCGTTAATTTTATTTTTACTGAAAGGAACTTTTTGTCTCTGTTATTGGGAGGAAAATTAAGCTGTTAACTGGAATTCCACCAGGCTGTCTCCCGTGAAAGCCCTGCGGCTTTGAGGAAAAGGGAGAGGTGGTCAAAAAAACGGCACTCAGGCGGTAAATTTATTTCTTTTTTTTATTAAAAAGAACAATTTACAGCCTATACAGTATGTCTGAAGGAAGGGGCTTAGCACAATGCACTGTATTTCCCCCACTGCTGATTAAAGACTCAATCTTGCAAAGTTCTGAGTTCTCCAGAAGGGATGCTGATTTCCTTCAAATCCTCCCTCGGAGCCGTTATGATCTGAGGTGTTCAGACCACTAAGAATATGAATAATCCTTGGCTCTCTCAAGACATATATACAAAATATGAAGCTGCTGTCTACTGAGGAGAACTGGTCTTGTGGTAGCAAACATGACTTGTCCCCTTAGCTAAGCAGGGTCCACCCTGGTTCCATATGAAAGGGAGACTTGATGTGTGAGCACTGTAAGAGATTCCCCTCAGGGGATGGAGCCGCTCTGGGAAGAGCAGAAGGTTTCAAATTCCCTCCCTGGCTTCTCCAAGATTGGGCTGAGAGAAATTCCTGCTTGCAACGTTGGAGAAGCCACTGCCAATCTGTGAAGACAATACTGAGCTAGATAGACCAATGGTCTGACTCAGTATATGGCAGCTGCCTATGTTCCTATGAGTCAGACCATTGCTTCATCTCCTTTTGCACTGCATCTACACTGACTGGCAGAAGCTCTGCAGAGTTCCAGGCAGTGGGGTCTTTCCTGCCTTACCTGGAGATGCCAGGGGTTGGACTGGGACCTTTTGCATGCAGAACAGGTGCTTCCACCCCTGAACAACAGCCTTCTTGTGCTCCTATTAAAAGAATACTGTAGGACAGAAATTGAACTATTAAAACAATATGATATGGACCCATTGAATAGGTATTGCTATTGTAGTAACTCAAGCTAAATGAAACAACAGCCTGATTCAGACATTATGCTGTGCGAGTGTACAGATGTCTGTACACTTGTACACACATTTGTGTGAATGACTTTACCTGGATGGATACAGGCCTTTCAAATGCCTAGTGCAGACAGGAAGTGTACTTCTGTATCTGCATTCAAAATAACGTGTGAATGACTGTACCTGCATACAGATCTGTACCTGTGTAGATTGTACACCTGTTGTATGCGTGTTAAACATAGTGTGTGAATGAGTCTTTTGTGAACTCTTAACAATTTACTGTGTGCCAAGATCTATATCTAAACTAACTTTTCTTCCTAGGGGTGCAACTGACCAGAAGAATAATGATCAGTTGTCCTGACCCCAGACCCTGCTCCAACCCAACTGAGGAGGGGATGGGCAGAGATGGTGGGAGATGAACTGGATTGGGAGGTGCCACCAAGTAACCTGTGCCAGCATGCCTCCAGAAACCGCTACACTGGTTGACCTGGGGGGAAAAAAAACCCAATCTGTATGCCCGCCAAAATGCAAGGACATGGTCCTGCCAGCAGCCTCCAATTTGGAGGAACCTTCCAAGGAACAACCAACCCTGATGGAAGGTCCCCCACATGGTTGGAGCAGACACCTGCAAAACTGGGCAAGGGAGACTTCTCCAAGGTTGCAGGTGGGAGTGTCTCTTAGCCCTGGCCAATGAGGGAACTTGGAACCTTCTGCATGGAAACATGCAGGTGCTTTTTCCAGAATGAACCCACCCACTAAGGGGACTATCTTATAGTGTTCACACAAGTAGCATTCCATTCAAATGCAAACCAGAGAAGACCGTACTTTGCAAAGAGGACCAATCGTGCTTGCTACCACAAGACCAACTCTCCTTTAAAAAAAAAAAAACCTAAATAAGGACATAATCTGTATTAACTCCTCCCTCCCTCCCCTCTCTCCTATCTATCTATCTATCTATCTATCTATCTATCTATCTATCTATCTATCTATCTAATTTATATACCACCTGATATATGTATCTCTAGGTGATGTACATTTTAAGGCTCTTGTCTTAAATTCAGAGTCATCTTGCATTCAGGCAAATACAGAATCAAGTTATCAAATTCTCTTTTCAATCCTCCTGCTGGTGTTCCTCCCACATGAAGGATGCAAGAGGGGTCATGGGGAACTAGCTCCCCCCATAACAAACTGCCAGGCCCATAATAAATAGTTTTCAATCTCTGAGGGGCCAAACACCTCCAACGTCCTGTCCTGAAAGCTAGCATCAAGTTCTAGGAGCTCTGGTCTCTGCACCACCAGGACAAAATGTCAATGGAGGGAGCTGCTAATGATTAGAGGAAGGTATTGCAAGTAACATCCCAGCAAGGATCACATGACACAAAGGGCCAATAAGCTTCCACCAGGTCTTCTAATGCATCCAACCGTGATCTGCCTTTTCTGTTTCATATTGCATAGGCATCACAGGAGCTGCTTGAGGAATATACCACGGGTTTTGACATACTTCAGATCTCAGGAACCTAGGAAGCTGCCTTACACCGCTTCAGACCATTGGTCCATCTAGCTCAATATTGTCTACAATGACTGGCAGCAGCTTCTCCAAGGTTTCAGGCCGGAGTCTCTCCCAGCCCTACCTAGAGATGCTGCCAGGGATTGAACCTGGACCTTCTACATGCAAAGTAGATGCTCTCTCACTGAGCTATAGCCCCATCACCTAAAAATAAATGTAGGAATATAGGAAGCTGCCATGTACTGAGTCAGACCATTGGTCCATCTAGCTCAGTCTTGTCTACGGTGACTGGCAGCAGCTGTCCAAGGTTTCGTGGAAGAGTATTTCCTAGTCCTACTTGGAGATACCAGGGATTGAACCCGGAGCAGATGCTCTTCCACTGAGCTATCGCCCTATCTTACAACACTCACATATAGTTGCCCATCCAAAGGCAAACCAGGGCATATCCTGCTTAGCAAATGGGGCAGTTCATGGATGCCACCACAAGACAGTTCTTCTCCCCATGAGCTCCCTTTAGGGCCATGACCTCTCTCTAAAACCACACTCTCCACCACTGAAAAGCAAGCATTTCCTGCCATAGAAATATTTGGTGTATGTGTGTGGAAATGAATGCCACCCCCACCAAAGAATCACAAACAACAGCAAATGTTGGAATAAAAATGATTGGCATTATGGTTTTTAAGTAAATGATGCTAAACGAATAAATGCCATTAGCTGCCGCCATTTACTTTGTGGAATTTAGCCGATGTTACTGTGTTGATTTTAAAAGCTATCAGCTTAACTAGAGAAATCCATTTGACATGTCTTTATTCCGATAAAACTTTAAGGCTGTGAGTGTAGTAAATGAGATGCAAATGCTCTTTTTTATTTTAAGTATATTTAAAGCTGCCTTTTCAATGCAAATTATTTTTTTAAAAAACTGGGTTTCTCGACAAGCTAGGACAGACATCTTAGCTGTCAGCGTGCAAACACTTTCATATGGGTCTCAGGCTTGGGAATGACTGTGTCCCCCCCCCCCATTCCCCTGCAGACTGAGATAATTAAAACTACAGAGAGATGGTGTTAAATATACATGATTCCCAGTTCCTTAAACTGAGGGCTAAAGCAGAAAGAGACAGCCATTAGCATTTCTGATAGCACAACAAGCTGACCGTACAACCCGGGCCAGGATGCTCTTCTTGAACAAATGTTGCTCTTCTGTAAATAATGTTGTACTGTTATTATGCTCGGCACCTGAACTGTGCACCAAGGGAAGGAAGCGTCTGTTTGAAGCATGGACTGTGGCTATCATCTTTATAGAAAAGACAGAAATTAACCAATTTCCTCCTCTCCCCCTCCTCTTCCTCCTCTTCTCTTCTTCCTCCTTTTCTCCTCCTCCTCTCCCTGCTCTCTCTCCCTCCTCTCTCCCTCCTCCTCCTTTCCTCCTCCTCTCCCTGCTCTCTCTCCCTCCTCCCCCTTTCCTCCTCCTTTTCCTTATCTTCTCCTTCTCTCTCCCTCCTCCTCCTTTCCTCCTCCTTTTCCTTATCTTCTCCTCCTCTCTCCCTCCTCCTCCTCTCCATCTCTCCTCCTCCTCCTCCTCTTCCTCCTCTCCTCTTGCTCTCCTCCTCTCCTCTCCTCTCCTCTTTCTCCTCCTCCTCTCCTCTTCCCCTTCTCCTCTCCCTCCTCTCCATCTCTCCTCCTCTTCCTCCTCTTCCTCCTCTCTTCTACCTCATCTCCTCTCCTTCCTTCCCTCCTCCTCATCTTCCTTCTCTCTTCCTCCTCTGCTGCCTCCTCCTCCTCCCTTGGATAAAGAAAGTGCTTTTGCTCCTTTTTCAGCCCATAGCCTCTGTAGAATAAGTATCTATTTCAGCTTTGATTTGCTGAAAAACCCCGCAATGAGTTTATCCAAACAATGTGAATTTGCTCAGATCTCTCTAAAATCCCACATCTCTTGTGGTTGATAAAGCTGACTTTTGCTAAGAAGTGTTGGATCAGGGTGATTTAAATTTTCACTGTGAAAGCGATGAAGGCTTTGCTTGAAATAATAAGTGCAGTCAAACAACTGTCATGGGTAAACAGTTTAAATGGAGAAGGAGAAATTGGGCAGGACTTCTCTCCCCCACCACACTCCATTGTTCTCTATCTATCTATCTATCTATCTATCTATCTATCATCCCCATTGTGTCTGGGGGTGCTGCTTTATTGAGTCAGAGCCTTGGTCCATCTAGCTCAGTGTTGTCTACACTGACTGGCAGCAACTTTCCAAGGTTTCAGGCAGGGGTCTCTCCCAGCCCTACCTGGAGACGCTGCCAAGGATTGAACCTGAGGCTTTCTGCATGCCAAGCAGATGCTCTGCCACTGTGCTACAGTGCCCCCCCCCATTGCTCCTCCCCTCTGTGCACGTGTGGAAGCATTCCCTGCATGCAACTTTTAGTTTGGATTTAGGACAGCAGGACTTGTTTCTTAGTAAGATTGTACGGAAGGAGACTTTGTACATAGGAAGCTGTCTCATACCATAGGTCTCCCTAGCTCAGTATTGGCTACATACAGACTGGCAGCGGCTTCTCCCAGGTTGCAGGCAGGAGTCTCTCTCTCAGCCCTACCTTGGAGATGCTGCCAGGGAGGGAACTTGGAACCTTCGGCATGCAAGCTTGCAGATGCCCTTCCCAGAGTGGCCCCATCCCTTAAGGGGAATATCTTGCAGTCTCCCATTCAAATGCAAGCCAGGATGGACCCTGCTTAGCAAAGGGGACCATTCATGCTAGCTACCACAAGACCAGCTCTCCTCCCAAGCCTCCACTGAGCAGATGTTTTTTTAAAAAAGATGTTGTTGTTCACACAGCTTAATGGTTGTGCGCTCTCTCTCTCTCTCTCTCTCTCTCTCTCTCTCTCTCTCTCTCACACACACACACACACACACACACACACACACACACACACACACACTCCTTTATGTGTATGAGACTATGTGAGATTATGTGAGAAAAAGAGCCAGCGTGGTGTAGTGGTTAGAGTGCTGGACTAGGACCGGGGAGACCCGAGTTCAAATCCCCATTCAGCTATGATACTAGCTGGGTGACTCTGGGCCAGTCACTTCTCTCTTAGCCTAGCCTACTTCACAGGGTTGTTGTGAGGAGAAACCTAAGTATGTAGTACACTGCTCTGGGCTCCTTGGAGGAAGAGCGGGATATAAATATAATATAATTATTATAATCCCACATAATGATTATGTGAGATTGTCATGGGCTTGTGATGATCTGTCTCAACTGCACAGGCATGCCTCACAGGTAGCAAGAGTCTCTGGGCCTAACGGTCAGGCCCGCGATTGCTCCAGCTGCTGCCACCGCCACCCTGGGAAGAGCAGAAGGTTCCAAGTTCCCTGCCTGGCAGCATCTCCAAGAGAGGGCTGAGAGAGATTCCTGCCTGCAACCTTGGAGAAGCCGCTGCCAGTCTGTGAAGACAATACTGAGCTAGATAGAGCAGTGATCTGACTCGGTAGATGGCAGTGTCCTATGTTCCTATGTTCCTTGGCTGCTTGTGTGAATAGCCTCATCAACATGCTACATTTTCTCCACCCTCTGCCCCCTGCCCAACATCTTTCCGACAGATAATGCCTCATTACCGGACAAGTATGTCATTTTAAGACACCCAGATCAATGAGGCGTTTTATGAGGCTAATACATTTAAATTTCTAAACTCCAGAATGAGGCTCTATAATTGTACAATTATGCTTTCATTTAGATGTCTTTTTATATATTGGGGTGGGGGGTGGGGGACAGACAACTAATCACGAGTGACCAAAACTGTGTGAAGACACAGGATTTATGTTTCCGGAGGGAGACTAAATCATGAAAGGGAACTGAAATTGGGTTTCCTTTGACTGATAGCTGTTGCTATATTGGTCAGCTATATGCACCCTTTGTGTGGGTCTATTCTCTCCCCAGTATATATTTCTAAAAAAACCCAAAGCAATCTATTATATATTTGAATTGTTTGTGTAAAATAAAGTCCTACTACTTCCCGATCACCTACAGATACTAAATTTTGCATGCACAATCCTGCTACTTAAATTAGCGGAATGCACTTCATTTTACACCTTATATGATGGGGGAGGTTTAAATATTTGTTAATTTATTTTTTTAACAGAAATGCTAAAGATAATGATAATATTTTAATTGTTAGTGCTCTGAACATATTTTAAATACTCAGTAAGCAGATCAATAATTCAAAAACCACATCCTGCCCAAGAGAAGCAAAAGATCTTTATCTGAGCAAAGAGGCACCTTTTAAAAATAGGTGATTCTCTTTACTGAGCAGGGGGAGAGCAATTGGCCCTATCCATCCCCAGCACAGCATCCCTCCAGTGGCTGTTACTGTAGTCTATCTTATGTCTTTTTTTCAATTGTGAGCCCTTTAGGGAGAGGGGGCCATCTTTATTATTATTTTTTATTTCTTTATGTAAACTGCTTAGGGAGCTTTTGTTGAAAAGCATTCTATAAGTATTTGTCATAGTCGTCATAGATTCAAATGTCCTATGTATGGTAATTATTCAATAAAACAAATAATGTTTGAAGTTGAAATCCTACAAATGTCGAACTGTTCTTTTCCTTCCCTTTTTGCAAACACACCAATAAAAACCTTCTATGATCTATATTTAATTTCTTGAACTTTCCTATAAGTGTAAGCTACGCAAAATGACTTTACCTGATCAACAACAAGGCCGCACTACTACAATATAATGCAAAGCCAAGGGAAAAGATCATTAGCTGTTATTCCCCCACTGACCAGAGCAGCTGGTGAAAGAAATATATCTCAACATCAAATGTTGCGTGAACATGTAACTGAAGTCCCAACCATTCCTGGTTGACGGGACTTTACCCATGTCATAATAAACATGCCGGAATTATTGATGGCGATCACCGCTAATATTATGATGACCTCAATTAAGTGCTCTCTCTCTCTCTCTCTCTCTCTCTGCAGACACATTAAGAACAAAAGAGCCACACGTTTTCCTCGCAGCAACTTCTTGGAGGCCCGCTCTCCATTAAAATCGAATTGATCAAACCTATTTGCCATTTCGCTGCGAGTGGATAACTCTAATGGGTAATCTATCAGCATGGGGCATCCTCAGTAAAGCTATTAACACCTTTTGTTGTTTGCCTCTCCTTTTTGAAACGTGCTGAGAGGTTCAAGAAGGCGAACCCTTCCAATCTGTTCAGGGCTGGCAAGGAGCTGTGGCTTGCAGGCCCTTCTTTTTAATTACCGGCGCTCCACCCGCTCTGCCAGGATCCAGTGATGGCCCTGACACTAAGTCAACCTTTTTATTTACTGATGAAACAGAGACAGCTACATTCAAGCTGATTAGGAAGATGGCAGCCCCACCATTTGCTTCCCAAGATGCCTTGAGCTGCCAGGTGCCATTTCTGCTCTCTCTCTGCCTTGAGTGCTCGGCTTGAGTCTTTGCCACCAGAGTTGAGATCACTCAGGAGCAAGGCAAATAAATGGAGCCTAGCAGTTTCCTGCCCTTTGGTAAATTGGCAAATTGTGTTCGTGACTGAGGATACATGTGTAGAGGAGGGCTGACTTGTTTGTCAAGCAAGGGGGCTTTTCCAAAAGGGCATCGGGAGGGAATTTCTGGGGACAGACTGTACAGAGGGTGTATGCTTTGGAAGTTGGGGCACTGGACTCATTAAAATAAAAGCAAAGGATGAAGGGTAGGTGAACAAAGATCCGTACATGAAAAGCTCAAATGTCAACAGAAGATGATCTATTTTCTCACTGTCAGCTTCTGGCCTAAGATATATATATATATATATATATATATATATATATATATATATATATATATATATATGATCTGGGAATTGCTGCTTGCAGAACCTCCCCACCCCCCTGTGATATTGGGGAATATCCAAAAACCAGATGTGGAATAACGTGATATTGCACATGTGATATTACACACACATGCAATAAGATGTGAGAGAATTTCCCCCATGCCATCATTGCACTCACATGCAGCAGAAGGAGCAGGGGCACCCTCAATTTTTCCGTTGAAGGAATGTGTGAACAAGCTGATATACTTACAAATTGTACAAGCAAAGGTTAAGACCATGCAATGGGGATATCTGTGCAGTGATTGTTTGGTGGTAGTCAATGCTTCAGGGCCAGGGTGCCCACATCGTTTGCCCCATGGGGGTGGTGATGTACTTGGTGGTTATTCCATAGCTAATGGGTAGCCATGGCTTGCCAGGTTGGACGGACTGTGACTGTGACATGCCAGTGTGCATGAAAGCACAAGAGTCTTGTGCTTTTTTCTTACAGTACACTTGTGGCATGCAGGGGCGTAGCAAGGTTGGAGGGGGCCCAGAGACAAGATTTTAAAATGGGCCCCTCACGGATATACACACACAAACACACTTCACAATAGATCGTGCACTCACACTCACATCCCCATTATGAATACGGTGAATATCTAGTTCACGTTGAATCTAGTTTTTTTACTCTCTGCTCCTGCCGATCTCCAAGAGACTCAACATAATTCATAGGGGGTGCAACATGGGCTGGTGGGGAGTCATGTGATGTGCCTCTGGGGGGCCCCTTGAGGCAGTGGGGCCCCAAGACGACTGCCTCCCCTTGCCTAATGGTAGTTACGCCCCTGGTGGCATGGGAAATACCAACATGTGAGTCTTCCCTGTACAGTGGCAAGACTTGGGCCATATGGAAGGAATCTACTCTGCTACAAATCCTCTCAGTCACATTGTCCGTTCTCGAAACGGGGTCAACACTGGCATGGACGAAGCTGGAACATAGGAAACTGCTGTATACCGTGTCAAACCATCAGTCCCTCTAGCTCAGTATTGCCCTACACTGACTGGCAGCCTCTCTCCAAGGCTGCAGGCAGGAATCACACTCAGCCCCCTTGGAGATGCTGCCAGGGAGGGAACTTGGAACCTTCTGCTCTTCCCAGAGCGGCTTCATCCCCTAAGGGGAATATCTTCCAGTGCTCACACTTCTACTCTCCCATTCATATGCAACCAGGGTGGACCCTGCTTAGCTAAGGGGACAAGTCATGCTTGCTACCGCAAGACCACCTCTACATAAGAGGTGGCTGAGTTTGAGAATGCTGGTAAATCTCATGTGGGGCATGATGCCTCTCAATACCAGCTTCAGCAGCAGGGAGCAATAGCAGGAGAGAGGGCCAGCCCTACCCTCTTGCCTGTGGGCTTCCCAGAGGCATCTGATGGGCCACTGTGGGAAACAGAATGCCTTGGGCCTGATCCTGCAGGGCTGTTCTTATGTGATGCTATGCTCTTATGATAGTTGATGGTGGAATAGCACTCCCTCTGCCCACCCCAGAGAGAGCTCCACACTGTTTTCTTAAGTGGGATAATCAGGAGGGTTACCTTAAACAAACAAGGACTGTCCCCTTTTGCCAAATGGCGCTGGGGAGGTGGCTGGAAAGAGCTCATCCATCTTATTTCCTGAAACAGGGCTCCTCCCATCCGCGCTCATGCATGGAAGCACTTTAGAAGCCCCCACTTTTGAACCCCCCACTTTTTCTCCAGGAGAGGTTAGCTCCCCCCCACAAGCAGTTAATGGACGGGTAAACATACATCACTAAACAGCAGCAGTCTGCTCACTTAGCACTGCCTTGTGATATTGATGGAGGTGACATTTCAACTAGCATCGTCTTAATACAGTCTGTCATTCATATGCCGTCTGGAGACCGAAATCAATAAAGAGTGAGAATGGACTTCCACAGTAGGTAGAAGAGGGAGAATAATAAAAGAAATAAAGCCATAGCCTCCATCACAATTCCGGAGCGGGGATTTTTGCACAAGGACTTGACGCTTCAAAAGGGGTCTCCCCCCGCCGCCTCTGCAAATGTTAATTACTATTGAACACCCACACAGAAGCCTTTGCTATTTCCATTTTGCAGTAAACAAGAGACAACCAATTGAGTTGGTGTTAGGATGGATTTACACAACGGTTGTAGCAGATTTAGATGTGAACTGCTGGTGTGTGTGGTTAGCACTGAATCCTTTTGCCCATGTCACCGATCCGCCAGCCACTTTCAGTTGTTTCATCTGAGAAGAGCAGTTTTGCACCATGGCATGCTTAGAGAGAATCATGGAACAGGGCCCTGAGTCTTCGGAGCAACCTTGCCAGCAGTGAATTCAGCCCTGAAGGTTCAAGGGCCCTCATCTTGGCTTAGGCTATGTACACAGCAGAGGATTGCCCCTTTCACAACAACCCTGTGAAGTAGGTTAGGCTGAGAGAGAAGTGACTGGCCCAGAGTCACCCAGCTAGTTTCATGGCTGAATGGGGATTTGAACTCGGGTCTCCCCGGTCCTAGTCCAGCACTCTAACCACTACACCACGCTGGCTCTCTCAATTTAACTATGATAAATTGGGTAGATATGGCTTCTCTCCACAATACTTATTTGCATTGGGATATGATGCTGCCAATGAAATCAGTAAACAACGAATAGTGGATAGGGCGAAGCAAGTTGATCGAAGTTCTGTTGCCCCTAGTAGTATTCTAGATGGCTTCCCAAACTGCCCTCAGCCAGCTGCGTACCTCACAAATTTGACCAATCTAAATCAGAGGAGACCTTTCCCACTAGTGCGGTTTAATGCCTTCTGCCATTTTGGATGGCAGATTTAAGAAAATACTGCTCAGGAACTGGCTATGTCTATGCAGCTCGGACAATACTGAAACCATTTCACATGTTCTTCAATATTGTTCGTATTATAGCGACATTTGTATTGCCTGGATGGAACCACTTTTTAAAGATATGCCAGGTCGACTGGAAGAATCCTCTATCTCCTTCCTTCTGGCAGGCCAGTATATAGCCATTAGAGCTGGGGTAGCAAGATTCCATGTGGCAGCTTGTAAACTGAGACGGGAGCAATTAACGAATTGGAATTGAGATCTCTGTATCCTCTGATGTTCTATTATCTAGCTCTGTTGTTTTGATCTTATTTTGTTTTATCTTGATTGCTACTTTTATTTTTATTTGCTCATTCATTCATTCATTCACAGCAGAGGACCCCCAAAATGAAGGTGAGCACTGAATACCAAACCTTAACTTCCATTGCGAACTTAATCTTTTCTTGGCTCATGTTCCACCAACTCTAAACCTGAAATAGTTATTAATATGATATGATGGGGACAGGGCCGTAGTTAGTGGTGGAGCATCGGCCTTGCATGCAGAAGGCCCCAGGTTCAATTCCTGACAACTTCCGTTAGGGCTGGGAAAGACTCCTGCCTGAAAACTTGAGGAAGCCGCTGCCTGTCAGTGTAGGCAATACTGAGCTAGATGGACCTATGCTCTAGACCAATGTTGGCTGGGCAGAACCATCACTGATCTGAGGATCTCTGGATCGGAATGGTTAAGATGGACCTTTAGTCTTGTCCAGCTGAGCTTATCTTATATTCTTATATTAATATGGACAAGGAGAACCATTCCCTCTATTGAAAGGAATGGAGAAACTTAAGAACATAGGAATATAGGCAACTGCCTTATACCGAATCAAACCATTGGTCCATCTAGCTCAGTATTGCCTACCCAGAAAGGCAGTGGCTTCTCCAAGGTTGAAGGCAGGAGTCTCCCTCAGCCCTGTCTTGGAGAAGCCACTGAGGGAACTTGGAACCTTCTGCTCTTCTCAGAGTGGCCTCATCCCTTACGGGGAAGATCTTACAGTGCTCACATGGAGTCTCCCATTCAAATGCAAACCAGGGCAGACCCTGCTTAGCTAAGGGGGGCCATTCATGCTTGCTACCACAAGACCAGCTCTCCTCTCTACACGTTGCTGTTTGTGGGGCATCTCTGGGTTTGAATGGGTACTTTTATCCTGTCGTCCATTACTGTTGGCTTTGGGGGCTCCGTCACGTAACCTCGTCTATTTAGTGCAAACGGACAGCGCACATGTTAGAAAGGAGGGCGTCTAGTGCGAGCGGGGGTCAAGGAAGGGAAGAGGCCGTTTCGGTGAAATAGCAGAGTCATAAGGTACAGCTGGGGAAAGATCATTAAGGAAAGCACCGAAGCAGCCACATCTGTGATTGAACACTCCATCTTTTGGTTCCCCACTGCTGTGTTTACTGCTCCTTAATGTGGCATTGTTTACTCACAATTAAACTCTTTACCATTAATTTAACTTTCAGATGTTGAATTGGTCACACGGATTCAAATCCCAGGGCTCGGACAGATGTGTTCTATACACTTGTTTAAACACGTCTCTCATTAGGAAGTAATGCATGTATTGCAAGCTGATTACACCACAACGCAGGGCGCTTTATCACCGAGGCTCTCGGGAGGGCCGGGGCGAGTTTGTCAGCTGCTGCTGTTTCTCTTCTGCCGCTTGCATAATGAGTGAGAGGAAGGCCCAGGGCTTAGGTGGCTGCATGATAGGAATTACATTGCTCTAGCCTGCTTGTCTCTCTCTCCCCCCACCCCAATGAAAGCTGTAGAGCTGCTGGGATGGGAAACATTAATTGTTGTCTCTCTACATTTCACACCAAAGATAACAAATGCCTGCAACCAAGGTCCTGTTTAAAGGAGATAAACAAGGGCCCCCCCACCCCACGTCACTCCTCCCCCAACGCTCAACCCATGTAATTAAACACAGGCTGCCAACCTAATCAAGATGTTTACTCAAATATAGAAGTTGTGAACTGGGGAAGGAGCAGGCATTGCTAGCAGATATCCAAAGGAGAAGCAGGGGACTCTTTCTTGGAGGGGTGTTCGGGTCCTGAGTGCGGGACGTACCGGTCTGAGCGTAGATTTGATAGACTGTCATTTCTGCAAGGTGCAAAATAATTATTGTGCAGATGTGTGAGAGAGACAGAGACAGGGGCTAAGGGTTGCAATCCGCTGTGGTTTTGTGTACAAATGTTTGTGTGTGTAGGAACAGAGGAAGCTGCCTTAGACCAAGCGAGGCCATTGGTCCACCCCAGAATTGTCTACTCTGACTGGCAGCAGCTCTCCAAGGTTTCAGGCAGGAGTCTTCCTCAGCCCTACCTGGAGATGCTGCCAGGGATTGAACCTGGGACCTTCTGCATGCCAAGCAGATGTTCTACCATACCACTGAGCTACAGCCACATCCCCCAAGGGGAATATCTTACAGCACTCACATGTAGTCACCCATTCCAATGCAAACCAAGGTAGACCTTGCTTAGCAAAGGGGACAATTTCATGCTTGCTAACACAGGGCCAGCTCTCCTCCCTGAAGGCACAAAATTGGCAAGGTCTTATCTTTTAGTGGATCAGACAGATGTTTTGAGATGTTTCCAGATTTTGGGATTCAAAGAACTCTGTGCCACAGAGCTGCTTGTTGTACAGTGGCTGGGCTATTGATTTATTTATCTGTATATTTGTTTAATTTATGTTTAAATTAAGGTGGTGTGGAGAGCTGGTCTTGTGGTAGCAAGCATGAATGGCCCCCTTCGCTAAGCAGGTTTTAGCTAAGCCCTGGTTTGCTTTATTGTTTTACATTTTGAGCTGCTTTGTGAACTCTCTTCTTCTTCTTCTTCTTCTTCTTCTTCTTCTTCTTCTTCTTCTTCTTCTTCTTCTTCTTCTTCTCCTTCTCCTCCTCCTCCTCCTCCTCCTCCTCCTCCTCCTCCTCCATTCATTATAGCCTGTTTCTGAACAAGTATGTTATTCCAGACAGTATATCTGTAACATAAACACCCCAAATGGTGGAAGAATTGCCAAATAAATGCATGCAGTGGACAGAAAACGGAGCAATCTTTAACAGAGGGAGAGCAGGTTGAATATCCCTTGGTGTGCAAATTAGGGTTTTATGATGTGTCTCTATTTTTGTAAGTAAAATATTGAAGGTATTGTTTAGCATTCACTCCTCCTTTTCTATAGACTGCCTCCCAAAGGGATGCAGAGTATAACACAAAAGTTCTCGATCAGTACTGCTCCCCAGTTCCCAGGCTCACCATTTTTTGCACCCAACGTCATCTGCAGTGGCCACAGCAAATTCATTTAAAGTGTCGGCTCCCTTTGAAATCCAATTGACTCTGGCGATGGCTACTCAGTTGGCGGGAGCGCTCTTTTGTGTGCCAAAGAAAATGCGTTTCTAGCCCTGTTCCTCTAACAAGTGGATCCGGAGCATGGTACATTACCCTTTCTGAAACGCTTTTGCTAATGCCTGGGCATTGTGTGTGGCGTTAACTGGAGATGCTTCTCTGCCAATGGACCCTACGCATTCATCCCCATGTGGGCACTTTATTATGTATTGTAGGTCTTCCACACCTGCAGGTTTTAAATGACTAACCCAAATGTTAAAATAGTTGCCATCCGTCAAAGCAAAAGCTCAAAGGTCAAAGGTCACGCTATTGTAGATGGCCGCTGAAGGCACGGAGGAGAAGAGCTTGTTAATGATAGCTCCCCTATTTGGTCCATGAGCTTTCTTCTTAGACACTGGGGTGTCAAGACACTACCCTGAGCAATTCCAAGCATTGTCCCTTGAACAGGGGTTAAATTATTCTGTTTTGTCATTAAGTGGTCCTTGATTGGCAATCCGGCAGACAAAGGGCTGATCATTAAAGGCCATAAACCTGTTACAACTATGTAAAAGGGAACTGTGAAGAAAGCAAGGCCCGTTTCTTTTGAGGATCCGCAGCGGTTCAAAGATGAAGAGACAACTCTTCTATCAGAAAAAGGCAGGAGCGGTTGAGAAGGTGCATTTGTTCAGTGAGCCCCTCTAATTTTTGCCTTGAGATGCTTGGCTCACCCTCCGTTTGGGATGACTTGCTGAATGTGTGGACACCAAAGGTGTTGATTATCACTAGGGTAGATTATGGCTTTTAACCCCTCCCCACATTAGACTAGGGTTCTCAATGTGGGTCCCCAGATGTTGTTGGACTAAAACTGAAGGCTGTTCCAGCAACATCTGGGAACCCACATTTGAGAACCCCAGGATTAGATAACTTCATGATGGTTAGGTCTATCAGTGGTGAGGTAGGCTAGTCTGAGAGATTAGTCCTCCACCAGTGAGCTTCATGAGTGGTCAGGGCTTTGAACCCAGGTCTTCCCAGTCCAACAGTCCAACAGTCTAACCAATTCACACTGGTTTTCTCTGAAGCTATTCACATGCTCAGGCAAAACCGGGCTAAGGAAGCCCAGCCTGGTTTTGCCTGCGCATGTGTACCGCCAGGATCGGGCCCGGTGGCACCTCGGCTGCAAACCCACCTCCATAGCCACCTTGCTCTCCTAACCCTGTTTTTCTGCAGTCTGCAGGGCTGGCAGACTGTGGGGCTCCCAGCCAGCTTTGGGGAGGGGAGGGGGATCCCCATAATGCACTGCACACTCACACAGTGCATTATGGGAGCTCTGGTGGGCGGGGCGATGCATCTTGGCACCCTGAACCTCCGAGCTACCTGCAGTAGCCGTTATTCATCTGGGTGGGCGATCTGCTGGCTGAAGAAAGAGCCCTCGGTCGTCTGCGGGGAAGTAAGCTTTAAAAAGGCTTCCTCCCCACTCGCCCTCTTGCCCTTTCTCACTGGTCATGAGAAAGGGCTCTCTATATGCAAGTTTCCAGCTTGTTGGGAGCAAGCCTAGGAATCTACCTATGGTCCTTTGGGGAAGGTGGAAGAGCAATGGAAGAGCAGTGGAAGAGTAGCTCAGCGGAAGAGCATCTGCTTTGCATTCATAGGATCCCAAGTCGGAACCCCAGCATCTCCAAGTAGGACTGGGGAAGATTCATCTGAAATCCTAGATGCGATACAGCATAGACACTACTGAGCTAGATAGACCCAGAGTCTATCTAGACTCTGTGTTATTGATGCACGTCTTCTGTGCTTGCAGGCTGTCTATACCAAGAGCTGGTCAATCCATGGAGGTCAGAGGCAGCTGGAGTGTTCAGTAGCACTCCCCTTTCACACATCCACCAAACACACATTTAGAAGGTGTGCAAAAGCCTACAGTGAATTCTAACACCTCTTCTCCCTGGGCCTGGCACAGACACAGATATAGCTGAATTGTTACATTAAATTGAAGACCTTTTCGTTCACTCAGGCTTTTAAAACTTTTTTAAAAATATTGATCTGATTTTAACTGATTTTTTTAAAAAATGTTTTAAAAATTGTTTTGTATTATATTTTGTATTTTCTTCCCTTCCCCCCCCTTGGTCTGTTATGATTTATTATTGTTATTATTATTGTTAAATTTGTATAGCATGTTTCATTAAAATAATCCCAAGGCTGTTTACAACAGAATTTAATGTGTTGCATGTTTTATCTTATGTTTTAACGCTGTGTTGTAAGCTGCCCAGAGAACAATTTGTTATGGGGCGGCCAACAAATAAAGTTTCTACTTCTTCATCTTCATCTTCTTCTTCATCATCATCACCATCAAATTATATTACATTAACACTGGCTGCATTAAATAGAATTTTGATACTATATTTCAGGGGTTCTAGAAATAGTGGGACTATTTCCATCATTCATGGCCACAATGGAGTTGTAGTCCAGTGACATCTTGGGACGTTGGGACCCCCGACTATATTTTATTAAATTATAGTTACATTTGTTCATCCATCTGAGTATATTTCTTCATTGTACTCACGGCCCACTCTTCCTTCTGAAAACTTAGAGAGGTGTAAGAAGTAGAACCAATAACGACAGATCTGGAGCCATTGTGTGCAAAGAGAAAGACCCTGAACAGCATTTGAAATATGAATGGCCATTAGGGTTTGGTTGTATCTTTTGAACTGGTCCCAAGATGGACTGGGTGATGCATTAGATTTAGGTCATCCTTGGGCCCTGTGGGTCATCTCCAGAGCACAGAAGGGAGAGGAGGAAAGGAAACTCTCTTCCGAAGGGAGCTCATGTCTCTTTACACTCCCCCCCACCCTTCCTAACCCTGAGGCTGCTAATCTTAATTGAATCAATTTTGTGGCATACGTTGACAGTGAAAGATTGCTTGAACCTGGAAGGCCAGGCCAGACAGAGCTTCCAGAAGAGAATGGGTGGGTGGGGGGAGGATCTTCCTTAATCATTAATTTGTTCATTCACTCCCATTGACTTCCATTCTTCAATGTCGCAAAAGATGTACCTCATGCCCCCTACCTCTCTGGCAATTATTTCTAAGTGTTACTCCCAATATACTTGCCAGGGTTTTGAAGAACCTAATTTGCTCGAGATTAAGCTGGTTGAGACACTGAGTTCTCATTCTTCCTCTCTTTTTCTTCACGTCAAACTCAGTTTCTTGCATCTCCGTCCCAGGACTCGCTTCCCTTACATAGAGGTGCAAATCTGTGTCCAGAGAAATCTGTGTCCAGAGACTTATTTCCAAGAGGAACAATAGATAGATAGATAGATAGATAGATAGATAGATAGATAGATAGATAGATAGATAGATCCAAAACCTGAAGTTGGCACACAGTGGCATCTCCATCTCATATGTATTGAAACCATGATAGCGGGGAATCCTGCTATTCATTCCATGGTGATGGGAACACAGAAATTGCCTTCTGCTGAATCAGAGCTTTGCCCCATCTAGCTCAGTATTGTTTAGAAGTGAACCTGGGCACTGATACCCTCAAATTCAAGGTGCAGATAGGAAGGGCTTTGCTGTATGTACATGGAATCTAGCCACCTAAGGGCGCAGTGGGGAAATGCTTGACTAACAAGCAGAAGGTTTCCGGTTTGAATCCCCGCTGGTACAATATTGGGCAGCAGCGATCTAGGAAGATGCTGAAAGGCATCATCTCATACTGTGCAGGAGGAGGCAATGGTAAACCCCTCCTGTATTCTACCAAAAGAAAACCACAGGGCTCTGTGGGTGCCGGGAGTCAAAATCAACTTGATGGCCATGGCCCGTCTTTTAGGCAGACCTCGGCAGTCAACTTAGGCATTGGTTCTTGTGGGAGTGGCACATAAATCACACCAGAATATAGCATGACCAATTATTCGTTGAGGTCATTCACACAATCAAAAACTGTGTTCTAACTCGGTTTGGGAGCTGTGTGCGCTCCCAATTTTTGGTTGTGTGGAAGCAAGATAGGAAGAAAACCTGCCTGCATTGCTGCCTGCATTGCTTCATTTAAACAACAACAACAACAACAACGTTATTTGTTAGCCACCCCAAAACAAATTGTTCTCTGGGTGTCTCACAACACAGGATTAAGATATGCAATAAAAACACAGAACACATTAAATCATAACAGACAGAAAGGTGTGTGTGTGTGTG
Organism: Hemicordylus capensis; assembly: GCF_027244095.1. Classification (NCBI taxonomy): domain Eukaryota; kingdom Metazoa; phylum Chordata; class Lepidosauria; order Squamata; family Cordylidae; genus Hemicordylus; species Hemicordylus capensis. The sequence continues at coordinate 25,814,843 of NC_069665.1, forward strand.
TGGGGGGAGAAAATACAGAATACAATACAAAGCAATTAAAAAACTCTTTTAAAATGAGTTGAAAATCAAATTTGAAAATCAAATTTAAAATGTAAGAGACCCAATTGAACAAAAAGGGCTTTACCTGTCTTCTAAAAGAACAAAGTGATGCAAGACCCACACTTGATGCCAAGTGATGCAAGACACATCACCAGGATGCCACTTTTCTCAAGTGGGTGGGGGTTGTGTGTGAGGCCAAAGTCCAACTTCGCCTAGCCAGAGCACCAAAAACTCTCTGGCTGCCACTGATGGTTGCTCAAGAGTGCTATTTCGCCAATGCCAGAACTGCTTGGATACAGTTGTGTGATGGTGCAGCCATGGAAATGGCCATACCGTTTTGCAACCATGTGAAAGTTGTGTCAAAACACCTGTGGGACGCTGTGTAGTATGCACATGAATACTGATTTGTACATGCATACATTGTACACAGACTGTACATAGTGCACTGAACATAACATACAAATAGGTTGAATAGAATGCACCACTAAACCCTGGTGCAGTGGTTAAAGTGTTGGACTAGGACCGAGGAGACCCAAGTTTATATCCCTCCTCAGCCATGAACCTCACTGGATGGCTCTGGCCTGTCACTTCTCTCTCAACCTAACCTACCTCACAGGGTTGTTGTGAGGGTAAATATAAGCGTGTACACTACTCTGGGCTCCTCGGAGGAAGAGCAGGATATAAATGAAAATATATATAAGTAGGGCTCTCAAGTAGCATTATACATCTGCTAACAAGTTCTAGTAAGAACTAATCAGCCTATTTTCCTTTCACTGTCTCTACAACTGGATTAAATTTAGTTCAAACTGAGGCACACAGGTTAGATCTCTTGCACCTCAAATGTTCATGCGTCCGCCATCTTGGACTGGGGAGGAAGACATCATCACAAACTACGCCATTGAGGTGTCCCTATGTGTGCCTACAACTGTACCCAATTTAGTTCATATTGGTCCAGGTGTTGAGAAGTTGATAGGGGGACACACACACACGGACACACAGATGTGGGGGGGAACACACACACAGAATGCCAGGTGATCTCATAAGCCTACTGGAAAGTAGGCTAAAATGGGTAACACCATTTATTTGACTTTGAAGAATGAGCACAGTTTTATACTAGGATGTTGATTTTTGAACCCCAATGGATTATTTTTGTTCTGAATGCTCAATAATCTGATTATAAGGACACATGTTACATATAATCAGATTATTGAGCATTCAGAACAAAAATAATCCATTGGGGTTCAAAAATCAACATATGTTAGTGAACTATGAGCCCCTGGTGGCGCAGTGGTAAAACTGCCGCCCTGTAACCAGAAGATTACAAGTTCAATCCTGACGAGGGGCTCAAGGTTGACTCAGCCTTCCATCCTTCCGAGGTTGGTAAAATGAGTACCCAGAATGTTGGGGGCAATATGCTAAAAAATCATTGTAAACTGCTTAGAGAGCTTCGGCTATAGAGCGGTATATAAATGTAAGTGCTATTGCTAACTGTATTATGTTTTGTTATATTTGATATAGGCATTAAAAAAGACGCTGGTAGAACTGAAAGGTGTGTTCTCTTCCAGGGTCAGTCCCTCTTCTGCGAATAGAAATGTGCCTACCTGACAGGGTTGTTGTGAGACCTAAGATATTGGTAAATGCCAATATCCACCCGGATCCAGAAGGACAAAGTGAGTAATAAATCCTTCTTTTCAAAAAGGTTTTTTTTAAAAAAAAAATGGGGGGAGAATTCAACAACTGCCATTTGTTGACTTTTGATATGCATCTTCATAGCTGGAATAATTAAAATGTTTACAGATAACGGAAGTGGAGGTTGCTTGATTCCTGGAGAAGGCGATAAATCCACACACACATTAGTTCTGTGTTCGAGGGAATCTTGGTGCGGGCGAAATTATAAACATTTCGATGACAGCTTTAGGGCATTTTGAGGACAGCTTTAGTGATAAAGCTCGGAGTTAACACCATGTGATAATTCTGCCTTTCGTTATATAAGCCCAGATTCTTCTGTACTAAATCAAGAGGAGATGCAGGCTGCTCTCCCAGGGCCAAATCCATTCATTATGCATGTACATGGTGCCTCGGTCCCCAACGACGGTTCTACTCTGATATTGATAATGACTTTCCATAACTTTGTTTACATATATTAACATTTCCAGACACATGACTCCCTTTTAAGTTGATTCCATTAATCGTAACTCCTGTTTGTTGGAAAACATGGTTGGTGCCTTCCAGGACCAAGTCTGGAAGACTGAAGTTTTTATTCAATCGTGGATGGTCGAGAACTTGGGATTTGTCCTTTGTTTAATTTATTTGCTCATCCTTTGAATGAAATATTGATACATTGGTGGCATGTGTATTGCTGCCCGAGGAAAATGGAAACAGGAGGCCCAGACTGAAGAGAGACGTTCTCCACTCCTCTCCAAAAATAATGAAATAGAAGATATTTGATTTATCAGCCGACAAAGCATTTAAACCCTGTATTTTGACATACGGGAAGGTTCCTTTGAAATGAACAGGACCTGGAGCAAAACATCTAGGTAATGGGATGATTCCACTGTGGAAGACCAGTGATTCAATCACTGGTGTACCCAGTTAGATATGGGCTGGTTGGAATAGCAGTGTAGCCTAGTAGCTATAAGTGTGTTGCACAATCCTACACATACTCAGAAGTAAGCCCCACTGTGTTCAGCTGGGTTTACTCCTAGGTGAGCGGGGGCAGGATTGCTGCCTGAATCAGGAAACTGGAGGTTAAAATCTTGCTTGTGCCTTCTTTGGACACTTGAAAAAGCACACGGAAACAGCAAACATTACCAGAAAACTGTTGTGTTACCATAGTTCATGATATTGCACTCTCTATTGTTCCTGTGTATTTAGTGCTGTAGATGTTTGGTTATTACATTTCATTCATCCAGATCACCATATATATTTGATTGTTTCGCTTTCAATATAATTTATATTTATATATTTAGTGGTTTTTGTCATTTTTGGTTACTGGATTAAGATATGTCATTTGTTTTATGTACTATAAAATCTTGCTTGTGCCATGAATTCTCTAGAACAGAGGAAAAAGAAGCACTATTTTGCACAGTGCATCATCAGCTTATGAAACTCACTGCCACAAGATCTGATGATAATCATTGGCTTTAGATGGCTTTAAAAAGGATTAGACAGCGAAAGGATTAGAAGCATCTTTCTTCTAGTTGCACCCACATAAATATACATGCATGAATATTAAATCCCCACGTAGATCACCGCCTGCTGATTCACATACTGCAGCTCCAGAGGCATATAACTGTTGATAACACATTTTGAAGCCATCCCTACATTTTCTTGTGGCAGTGAGTTCCACTGCTTTGTATGCAGAAGCTTCTGTCTCGTTCTGCATCTCCTACCAATCAGTTTCGTTCAAAGGCCCCCAGGTGCTAATATTACCAGAGAAGGAGAAAAACTTCTCTCTGTACAGTTTCTTCACAGATCGTGCCCTCCTCTTCTATAATTTTCCCTAAAATAAAAAGCAAATAAACCCCACATGCAAAAATAAAAGTAGAGCCTTTAGCAGTGTGTAAGAGTGGGTGGATCAGGCAGAGGCTCAAGTGTCCTTAGTATGAGACCAGGAGGGACAGGTGATGCCACAAGCGTGCCTCGACTTTGTGGAAATGCTGTTCACATCGAATTGCAACTTTCCCCTCATTTGTTAGATTTTAATGTGATGGTGCTTTGTTGTTGTTGTTGGCTTTTCTGGGTGTACGTGTGTGTCTCCGTTGGCAGCCCAGCATTCTGGATGGAAAGAATTTATCTCTTCAACCTACTGTCTTAGGAAAGATAGCATCAACAGTTCCAGATGGACTCATCTGAAGAATAAATTCCACTTCCTCTTATCACTGACAGGCACCCCATTTACATATTCTGCTGCTGCAACTGATAATCTGGAAAGTGATTAATGGGCTATGATCTACAGATACCTGTAGACTGTTTGATCAATGTCCAGTGAAGAAAATATCTTTTGTCGAGGATGCTCAGAGTCCAAAGAGAGAGAGAGGGAGAGAACACCTCATGATTAATGTAACTAAATGTTTAGGGTCAACTGAAGCTGCTGGTGCAGTAGGTTCAGTATTGAACTAAAGAGGGGTCACCAGAGAGTAAATTATTCATGTGAAGAAAAAGGATTTAGGAGTGAGCGACTCTGGACATCTCCTTAAAAGAGAATTGCGGGACTGCTGTCTGCTGGTTGGCCGCTCTGGGGTGGTTTCTTGTCCGGTTTCTTGCCTCGTGTGGTGCTGCAGGAGCAATTCACATTCAGTCTATGCGTGCACATGCGCGAGCACCCCACCCCAGGTCATAATGGAACTATTTTTTATCGGAACATAGGAAGCTGCCTTATACTGAGTCAAGCGGTTGCTCCGCCTAGCTCAGTATCGTCGTCTGCACTGACTGGCAGCGGCTCTCCACAGTTTCAGAAAGGAGTCTCTCCTAGCCCTACCTGGAGATGCTGCCAGGGATTGAACCTGGGACCTTCAGCATGAAAAGCAGAAGAAATTTCCTCTTTGCTCTGTAAGGAATACTTAAACATCCTCCTTGCCTTCTTTGTCTTCTGTTTAAAAGGCCCTTCCATCCCTTCAAAATTCCCTTTTAGGTCCCCCAGCGGGCACAAATGGCTCTGGAGAGCTGGTCTTGTGGCAGCGAGCATGAATTGTCCTCTTTGCTAAGCAGGGTCCACTCTGGTTACATTTGAATGGGAGACAACATGTGAGCACTGGAAGATATTAGGAATGGGGCTGTACTGGGAAGAGCCCCTGCCTGCTTGCATGCAGAAGGTTCCAAGTTCCCTCCCTGGCAGCATCTCCAAGACAGGGCTGGGAGAGACTCCTGCCTTCAGCCTTGGAGAAGCCGCTGCTAGTTTGTGTAGACAATACTGAGCTAGATGGATCAAGGGTCTGACTCTGATGCAGTATATGGCAGCTTCCTATGTCCCTAGAAGATCCCACCTTCACTCCCTGCTATCTCCAGGTAGGGCAGGAACCTGAAACCTTGAAGAGCCATTACTAGTCTGTGCAGACAGTGCTGAGCTAGATGGATCAATGGTCTTATTTGGTATAAGGCAGCTTCCTATGGGATTGCCGATGGGACTCGTAGTTTTTTCTAAGGCTACGGCCATGATCAAGTCATAATAATTTAAAAGCTAAACCAATTCATCAAGGTATCAACCTTGGGTCCAGAACTGGACTACCACTCCCAAGCTGGACTACAATACCCATCATCCCCAGCCACAATGGCCAATGTCCAAAAACATCTGGGGACCCCAATTAGGAATCACTGCCCTAGTTTCCCATGAATTGCAGCTGGGATGCATTTGGCACTCACCTTGGTGAATCAGTTTAGCCCAGACATTAACCATCCTATTGAAAGAGCGGCTATATATTGGCTCATCCACCATTTCTGCTAGTTATAAACATCCGCTTATGATATTTTATCTTCAGCAACACACTCTGCCCTTCACCTGCTACAATCTCTCTCCTCCCCTTCATGATATTGTTGTTGCCTCACCCGTTTAAGGAGCTATAATATCAGTTTGAGCCATTTAAGACTTCCTCTCATTAAACCCCAGGCGTTACATCACCATCAGTCATTTTCAAAGGTGTAATCACTTAAACGATAAAAAGAGCTTATTATAGCAGCAAGTTCAGGCCACTGGAGTAAAAAGAGAGTCAGCATTTCCATTACAAACCTCATTATTGAGGAGTTTACAGCTTGGCTGTTAAAAGAAAAGCACTTTTTTTTTTTTTTTAAAGGGAAAAATAATATACACTGCCCACACTGGAACGTGGCATCTATTGTCTCGCTCTAGAGGTTATCTATTAATCTACCTAGGCTGATTGCAAGAGGACAAATGCTAGCATGACCCTAACTGCCTCTTCTTCCCAATAAAACTAAAGAGCTTTCAAAATGGCAGAAAGGGGTCCAGTGAAACACAGGAAACCTGCAGGTTATAATCCTGATTCCTGAATCCTGAATCCATCCCACTTGTGGGGCTCCTGTATACATGCTGGCTTCATGGAGGCCACATCTTTCAGGCACTCCTACTGTCCCCATTTACAGGATCAACACGAACACGTCCCCAAAGCGAAATACTAAGTGAATGCTAGGATTCCTCCCAGGGAAGTAAAAATGTTTCTACACAAGATGTGAAATTTCTTAGGGAGTTCCTACACATTCTTACCAGGGAAAATTCCTATTTTTGCTGCCCCTGTTAAATCACTTGGTGACTGAGTGGTTTAGCTTTTGGACCTCTCAGCACTGATATTCAGAGATATGCTGCCTCTGATCATGGAGGTTCTATTTCGCTATAGCCATTGACTGGTTTTTTCCATCCATTTCCATAAGAACAGAAGAAGCTGCCATAGCTGAGTGGCAGACCATCTGCCTTGCATACAGAAGGTCCCAAGTTCAGTCCCTGGCATATCCAGGTAGAACAGGGGAAGACTCCTGCTTGGAGCCTTGGAGAAGCTGCTGCCAGTCAGTGTAGACAATACTGAGCTAGATGGACCAAGGGTCTGACTCCGTATAAGGCAGCTTCCTACGTTCCTATGTACCAAATCAGATAGTCCATCCAGCTCTACACTGACTGGCAGCGGCTATCCAAGGTTTCAGGCAGGAGACTCTTCCAGCCCTACTTGGAGATGCTGCCAGGGAGTGAACCTGGGACCTTGTGCATGCAAAGTAGGTGCTCTGCCATTGAGCTACAGCCCCAACCCCTTTTGTCTAGTCCCCTTTTACTGCCATCAAAGTCACTGGCCATCACTGCATCATGCAGCAGGGAGTTCCACAGGTTCATTATGCTTCACATGAAGACATGCTGCATGAGTTATTTGCACTCCATCTGGCGCTTGTGTTCCAGACAACTGTTGTGCTAGCACCAAGTCCTTGTGTTTGTGCAGCCAGGGGGCACAGCGCATGGTGCGCGCCCTGCTGAGCAATCTTTTCATCCATTAGCGCTGCAGGAGGCATGGGTGCAAGAGCGTGAGAATGAAACTTCAGGGTATTGCACGGCGATGCACTTTCCATGCGCATGCACAGCTTTGTTGCACTAGCGTTTCGCTAGCCAGGATGTCAGCTGCTTTCTTTCCCCCCTTTTCTTAATGTTCAGCCAATCAGTTTAATTGGGTGACCTCTGAGTCCCAATTCTTTGGGAGAAGAAAATCTCTTCTCTTTCTCATCATGCATAATTTGATCAATCACATCCCCCCCCCTTATTTTTTTAATTTTAAAATATATATATATGTGTAACAACAAGAAGCATAATTCCCCAAACCAGCATCATACTATTGTATGGAGAGGAGAGGAAGAACGGAAGAGGCAAAAATAAATAGATGTTGATGCACGAATCTCTTGGTTTCTGATGTGGCTTTCACACACTTTGAAATATTTAAGGCTCCATATGTCGCAGGGAAAAGTGGTGCCTGCCGACCAGAAGGTTGATTCTGATTCTTTCCCTTTAATTGCTGTGGTCAAGTTACCCCACACTTAATAACCCGCAGCTTGGTATATTATTTAATATGGTTGACACATACTTTGTTTGAAATGCCAGCACTGATAGAAGCCCTGAAGTTGGCAGTCCTCATCCTGATGGATGGCAGGAGAACTGGATCATCTGTTCTTTGTCTGTGATGTTATGTTAGCGGCAACATTTTCCTTTTTTTTAAGCCTGTGACACTCACGTCAGTGCCAAACCCCAAGCTACTGAATGGGTAACGTTATCCTTTGCATTGGATACATGTAGCAACGCATTCTCCACTTCCATGGCTGTGCTTTTTTGTTCGAAATGTGTAATGTTATATCACCCGAGCTGCGTTCCAAACAGGTTGATTTAATTATTTCTGAACCCAGTGGCACCTTAAATTTGTGTTTTGTTTTGGTCACATCACACAGCACTTCTGTCTCATTATATTATTTACACCAGAGATGGGAAGAGCATCTGTCGGATAAATAATATACATTTGTAATGTGGTTGTGATACTAATTTGTGCAGCCAACCACTGAGACGTGGGGAGGACTGTTCCATGTTGGCATGCCAGTTCTTGTACTCTTTGGCGGTTGACTTCTCTTCCCTCCTCTTCCCTCTGAATATAGGAAGCTGCCTTATACTGAGCCAGACCATTGGTCTATCTAGCTCAATATTGTCTACACTGACTGGCAGTGCCTCTTCAAGGTTGCAGGCAGGAGTCTCTCCCAGCCCTACCTGGAGATACCAGGGAGTGAACCTGGGATATTCTGCATGGAAACAGATGCTGTCTAGCTATATATCTCTGAAGTTTCAGGCAGGAGTCTTTCTCAGCCCTACTTGGAGATGCCAGCAAATCAATCTGGGACCGTATGCGCTTCCACTGAATGATGGCCCCATCTTACAGCGCTCACATATTGTCACCCATCCAAATGGAAACCAACTTCTGGGCCCCAGCAGATGTTGGACTACAACTCCCACATTCCCTGACTATTGGCTACTGTGGCTGGAGGTGATGTGAGTTGTGGTCCACAAGAGCTGGAGGGATGAAGAAGCTGTGTGCAGCCCTGCTCTAGAGAGATACATCCACAAATGCATCCATGATCCACAGACTGGCTGTGAACATGTCACAAGCTTCTGCAACAGCATGAAAAAATCTTGGAGAACAATCGTCCATCAGTTAGCCCCCTGCTAACTGAGCACAGAGCCACCTTTTTAAAATGGTGATTCTCTTTATTGAGCAAGGGGAGAGCAACTGGCCATATCCAGCCCCAGCACAGCATCTCTCAAGTGGCTGTTGCTGGTGTTCTTTTTTTAGATTGTGAGCACTTTGGGGACAGAGAGTCATCTTAAATCTCTCTCTCTCTCTCTCTCTCATCTATCTATCGAAACCACTTTGAATTGAAAAGGAGTATATAAATTTTTATCTTCATCTTCGTATCTAACTAGAAGGTTTGAAATTTTACATTTTTTTTTTAAAAAGGTAAAAATATCAGAAGCGCAGAATGCCACCGTGGTTTGTTATGGAGGCATCTATTCAACAATGAATGCCAAGCATAGATTATTTACCACCCCCTTTTAAAAAAAAAAATTGATTAAAACTAGAAGCCTCTTTTATAGCTGCTTCCCTCGAAAACATTTAGCAATCTTAAGTTTGTTTAATGAAGCTTTATTCAGAAAAAACTCCATTTTTCTCCTCCTCCTTTCCCTCTCTTTCTATTCCTGATGCCACCCTCCCCCCCCCGTACAGGATTCCCACAGGGACAAACATTTGATTAACAAAACATAAATACTAACCGGACTCTACCCAAACCCATAGGAACTTGCGTACAGTGCTATATTCTCTCTACCATTGCAACCACACATTTGTTAGTACGCGGCCGTGTTTTATTGGGAAATTCTATTCACTGTTGCTTTTGTAAACCATATGTTAAACATTCTCTAATAAAAGTCAGTCTATTTCTAGATAGAATGGAAGTCACTTCTCTCTCAGCCTAACCTACTTCAGAGGGTTGTTGTGAAAGAGAAACTCAAGTATGTAGTACACTGCTCTGGGCTCCTTGGAGGAAGAGAGGGATATAAATGTAAAATAATAATAACAACCAGAATTGAATTGATTTAAAATCTGGTGACAAGGTCTTGAAGTATTTTAGGTGGTCTCTTGTAATGCACACTTTTCCTAATTCTTGGGATCTTTGGCACAGGGGCTGTTAGTGATTTGTTTTCTGGTACAGAAGATTATCCATCACTTTCATTAGCATCATCTGTGAGGTCAAAACTGGAGGCAAGATCAAATTCCTCTCCAGTACCTCTCCTGAGATCAGACTCACTTCCCTCTTGTCTCATAGCATGTATGCTTGACAGTGTGGTCTTGCAAATGGCCTGAATGCATGTCTGGAAGTAAAATAAATGGCTTCCATACATGCGTGGAGGCCTGAGGTGGGCCAAAATGGGCCCAAACTGGGGGAGGGGTGTGACCCCCTTGCAACCACCACAGCCACCTCCGGCACCGCCGAGGCCCACTGTGAGTACTTCAATTCCCTAATGGTTACACTTAGGGAACCCCTTGCCGCCCTTGAACTGGGTCCAAACCAACATGAAAGGTTCAGCTCTTGGACCAAACCCAGACCTGGTTTGGTCCGAAGTCAAGCCTTCGAACCGAAATGGTTCGAGTTCAAACTGGCTCGATTTTGAGCCGGTTCGCACACCAGCTGACATGCATAGCTGGTTCAAAACCCTGTCTCCACCTCCTACACACACACACACACACACACACACACACACACACACACACACACACACACACACTTTACAGGATCCCCATAGGGACAAACTTCTGATTAGCAAAACATAAAATATTGCTAGATAGAATACAACACAGAGCTATCTCTGGGAAATGCATGTGAAGCTGCTTTCAGCAGTACAGTGTTCCTTGCAAAACATGTAACCAGAGAAGAGAGAAATCATTTGGAATGTGACATTAATACTGGGTTTACAAATTCTTGCCAAACAGGTGGGTGGAGTGCATTTGACTTCATGTCAGACGGGCATACCGTGAATGAGCAAAAATAATTTAGTCTGTGGGGGGAAAGAGTAGTTAGAAAGTTGAAATGCATGACCTTCCTCAGTTAATGGACTTCTTTCTCTGTTCTGCTTGCTTGTATATAACAACCCCAGCTTCTAGATTCAAGCTTTCCCCCTCCATCAGTGCTGGATTTAGGCACAAGCTATGTAAGCTACAGCTTAGGGCGTCCCATTATGAGAGGCCTCTGAATACCCTAAAATGACTAAATTTCAAGTTTTATGTAAGTGGTTGAAACATATAAAGTGCTGCTTATCACCTTTAAAGCCTTGAACGACTTAGCCCCAGATTACCTGAAATAACTCCTTTCCTGGCAAGATCCCCACCACTCACTAAGATCATTGGAGAGTTCTAACTTTGGGTGCCATCAGTTCATCTGGTGTGTGCTGGTCTATGACTGTAATAAAGGGTGATGATGATGATGATGATGATGATGATGATAATGATGATGATGATGATAGTGATGATGATTCGTTCTATTTCTATACCGCCCTTCCAAAAATGCCTCAGGGCAGTTTACACAGAGAAATAATAAATAAATAAGATGGCTCCCTGTCCCCAAAGGGCTCACATTCTAAAAAAAACACACAACAAGATAGACACCAGCAACAGTCACTGGAGGTACTGTCTTTAGAGTGTCCTAAAGACCCATCTTTTCAGCTGGACTTTGAATAATATTTAATTGGTTTTAATGGTTTAAATGTTTTGTGTTAATATATAACTTCCTTTATTTTATGTTTTATGTTAATTTTGTGTGTGAACCGTCCTGAGTCATATTAAGTATATTAAACAAATGAATGAATGAATGAATTAATTAATTAATTAAAGGAGAAAGGGAAAATGTGCTAAAACAGACATTATCATTCTGATAAGACATAAATATGCTTATATGACTACAAAGTTATTCATCATTTTGAGTTTATAAATCTGTGCAGAAATAACTGGAAGGTATATCGAAATGTTATTAGACCAGGGTGTGGTTTAGACCAACGTCTGCCATCATGTTTACAGGCATTTGTCTCTTCAGATGAACGCTGCTGTAACCATGAGCAAGGGTGAATGACACACAGGGCGGGATCTCTGGCCCATTTTGTAATGCTGTGTGGCCTCTTAAACTTGGCATAGCTTAGGGTCTCAGAATGTCATAATCTGGCTCTGTGCTCCATCTCTCTCCTCCTCTTTCCCAACCTTCTTTGTGAGTGCCAAATTAAATCTGAATGGGGTGGCAATCTTAGGCTTCTTCTCACTGGTAACTGAAAGGAAACATCTGTGCCTTGCGGAAATCGGTTTGAAAGGGTTAAAAAAGAACCTTCATAATGGTTTTCAAAGAACTGGACTTTTGCTTCCTTGACCTTACTTTTATTAAAATAAAATTTATTAGTATGGAAGCGTAGGCATTGAAAACAACGAAAAAGGGCCTGACGAGAAATCTCTCCTTGACAGCACTTAAGATCCGCAGAGCGCGGTACCAAATTAAAAAAAAGTAAGGTAGAGACATTTGGGTTCGATTTGCTAACTTTAGCATAATCCAGCAAAAACGTCAGCACCACCTGTGATATGAGTATCAGATTTATTAGCACCTTCATGAGAACTGCAAAAAAAAAAAAAAAAAAAAAGACTAAAGCCCCCCATCTCTTAATAAATCAGATGCTGAAATCACTTCCAATGAGAGTGGGTAAGGAAAGGAATGGTCGGATCAAAGACACCCAGTCAGGGAAAACAGCCGTTTGACCTTGGTTTAATACGCCAAAGGTGGTGGGGCTGAATTCAGAAATGATCTGGAGATATGTGCAGGATAATTCATGATGGCCACGGACTCCGGTGGCTTTAACAGGGGATTAGACAAATTCATGGAGGTTCATCAATGGCAATTAGTCAGAACTCAAGTGACGGAAGGGGGTGGGGTTGCCTTAGCAGGCCCTTAGACAACCTAAATGTTTAGGAGGGGCACCCAAAAGTAAGGGGGAAAAAAGAGGTTTTAGCACCTAAATTGCTCTCTCAATTACATCATAGTATAGCTATCTATCTATCTATCTATCTATCTATCTATCTATCTATCTATCTATCATATTTTTATACCGCCTGATTACATCTCTTGCTGGTGTACAAAATTTAAAATATTTAAAACTCAGCGCAGATTAAAATACATGACACAATAAAAACAGCATTTAAAAATTATTAAAACAAATTATTAACATTAATTCTAATTAATACCTGAGAGAATGGGAGAGTTTTTAAAATTATTTGTTTGTAAAAATTTTCTGGGGTGTGCGTGTCATATAAGTATTTAGGGGTGCAGGTCCGGCTATGGGTCTCCAGCTATGGGTCTGCCTCTTAGTTAGGAGGAAACATGATTTGAAAAAAATCATGAAAATTGGGGAAATAAAAGGGTTGAAACCTGAAGTATTTTTTTTAAAAGTTGACTAGCCCAAAGTTCATCTATATCTTTAATGAAAGAGAGCTGATAGTATCATTGGCAGCTTTACAGGAATCCTATTTTCACAGGCATTAAGTGTACTTGAGCAAATTTTCCTGTGCATGAGGCATAAACTGTGTTTCCCCATCTTTGTCCCTGTGTCTCTGCTTATGTTTGAGTTCTTCGTGTTCTTTGACCAGAGGGTTATGACAGAAGACAAGTTGTTGTTCTTAAACTTCTGCCTGTGTTTGCTTTGCCGGCTCAAGCTATTACTGAAAGAGCTGGAGCAATTAAAAAAGAATATCCTGTACCTACGTTTCCATCAACTGGGCATTCATTATCTGCTTGTCAGAGAGACAGCAGGAAGAGCCATAGCCAACTTCTGGATTCTTGGGACACTGCCGTTTGCAGATGATAGTGTGTGTGTGTGTGTGTGTTTGTAGACAAAGGTGTAGAGCACCTTTGTAGAGCAGCGTTGTAGAGCTGCTCTCTGATATTGCTCTACAATATTTGTAGAGCAGCGTTGGACAAACTTGTCAAGTTCCCCTGCTAACTGAGCTAAGAGGCACCTTTTAAAAGTGGCAATTCTCTTATATTTAGCAGGTGGAGAGCAACTGGCCCAATCCATCCCCAGCACAACATCCCTCCAGTGGCTGTTGCTAGTGTCTCTCTTATGTTTCTTTTTTAGATTGTGAACCCTTTGGGGACAGGGAGTCATTTCATGTATTTATTTATATTTATGTAAACCACTTTGGGAACTTTTTGTTGAAAAGTGGTATATAAATATTTGTCGTATCCACATCTGTATTTTAACAAGCATACATTAAGAGATAGAAACATAACTGATTAAAAATTACATCTTTCAGCATAGTGCAATATTTCTCTCTCTCAGCTTTATGCAACTGCTGTACTAATGTACATTACTTCTGTAACTTTATGTAAGTTGATCCCAACGTACTTTCTGCCGACCCCCTCAGGACTGTAAAGATAAAGTGTGCCATCAAGTCGATTTCGATTCCTGGCGCACACAGAGCCCTGTGGTTTTCTTTGGTAGAGTACAGGAGGGATTTCCTCTTGCCTCCTCCTGTGCAGTCTGCGATGATGCCTTTCAGCATCTTCTATATCGCTTCTGCCCGATATAGTAGCAGCAGGGATTCGAACCAGCAACCTTCTGCTTGTTAGTGAAGCATTTCCCCACTGTGCCACTTAAGGTGGCCTGTAGCCAGCCTAAAAGTTCAGAAACTCAAAGAAGTAGAGGGGAAGTTTATCTGGCCCCCTTCATTCATAAGTCCAAGCAACATTCAGTTATTATAAAATTATTTGTCTGTATAAAAATTTGGGTGGTAGGTTGAGAAAAATTGGGGGTGGGGAGGCAGGCCCGGATTAGACCCCCAGCTACATGTCTGAGCCCGGCTCATCTAGGGCAGGGATTCTCAATGTTGGGTCCCCAGATTTTATTGGACTTCAGTTCCCATAATCCCCAGCCCCAGTGGCTTTTGGTTCGGGATTATGGGATTTGAAGGCCAATAACATCTGGGGACCCAACGTTGAGAATCCCTGATCTAGGGGATGTCACCATGCTATTGTATGATTGCAATGCCAGTGTTCCATACTGGACATACTTTACCATATATGTCCATATATGTAGACATACATATATGTCCATACAGTAGACATACTTTGCCAGATATGAAACAAGAAAAAGCCCATTCACATGTGTTCAACACTGGTACAATGAGTGTACAGTGTATGCAAGTATAGATATAGGTATAGGTGCAGTCATTCACATGTTAAGTTGAATGCAGGTACAGAAGTACACTTCCTATCTGTACCATGCACTTGAAGGGTCTGTATTCAGTTCACTTTTAAAGTGAACCCAGGGACTGTTATTCACACCAACACATGTACGAGTGTACAGACATCTGTACACTCCTACAGCATAATGTCTGAACCTGGCTAAGATATCCTGCCATTCTTCTGGTGGGAAAAGCAGTCATATCTGAAGCACCAGTATGGGTTGAGAGTGGGGCGGCCCTTTCATGAGGTGGGGTGAGGCAGTCGCCTTAGGTGGCAGATTTTTGGAACACTGAGAGGGTGGCAAGATCCCTCCCTGCCAATGCCATTGGGGCAGCTCTTCAAGACCAATCGGACCCTTGCAAGATCTGCATACGTTGTCTTTCCTTACCCGCCTTGAAAAACTTGCCAGAAGCATATGGAGAGGGGCCATATTTCAAACTAGGAGGAGTCAGTTTTGAAAGAGTTGGAAAAGGTTTGACCAGTTTTAAAGCAGTCCAGGTTGTGGGGCAAGTCAGCATCATGAAGTGCCTCACCTCAGGCACCTCAATACCTTGGGACACCCCCAATTTGAAGAGCTTTTGCCCACACTCTGCAAGCCAGCCAGCCTAAATGTCTTGATTTGTACACCCCTGTGTAGGTGGTGAAAACATTTTCACCAGAAGAATCTGCCCTTCAGAAATGCCCAGATCGTCCAAGAATGACTTCTGTAGTAGGTTTCGGAGTTCATTATGTACTTAAAAAAAAAAGGAAAACAAAACATTGGCTGTTCTTTGTGGAATGGTGTCATCTATTTCTTAGGGTGACTTTACAAAGTTGTGCCTGCCTGTTGCTTATATAATTAGAATTAAAATGTGTGTGTGTGTATAACTGGATCTGAGAGACACCACAGAACTTTAGAGTTGGAGGTATCATGGAGGTTATTTTATATCTAGCCCCCTGTAAGGAGCCTTGTTTTATATGCTGTGGGCTGGAATAGACATTTTCCCAAAGTGAAATCTGGAGATCATTTCTGGGTTCTGCCCAAGGGGAAAGTTCAGAGAATTAGGGTGCTCCCCCTACACATTTGTGTTGGTCCCTTAGGTACTGTAGAAGGCAACTGGGGGAATGATGTAGCCAAATTTGGGGGAATTTAGGGACTGGAGCTTGTGGATTTCGAGGAGGTTCTCCATATCACCTCTCCATAATCTTAGTCATGGAAAAATGACTGTATTACATGTGTGCGATATCCCTGTTCTATTGAGAAACCTTCATCTTTTCATGCAGAATTAAAATGACTCCAAAATAAGATGAAGCAGGTGACCCAATCTAAACTATTTTATAAGGTTCACTGGTTCCAGGAGGGATTTGTTAATTAATGGAAGTTGAGGGTATTCAAAACATCTCAGGATAAAATAATAAACTAGGGTTTTTAAAAACAACAACAACATTGAATAAATAAATAAACAAACAACAAACAGATCCAAATCTTTCATCAAACCTAATTAGTTGTCTGATTTAATTATGAATGCAGATTTTAAAAAAAAATTTCATCCCAAAGGTTTTTGAATGATATGGTAATCAGGATCTCTCTCTCTCTCTCTCTCTCTCTCTCTCTCTCTCTCTCTCTCTCTCTCATATTGTGGTAAAATGTGCCAATGAGAAAACTGATTTTGGGAATTAGGCTAGTTTGGATGGGGTTTTGTGCTCCTTACTCCACTTCTGATATCTAAATGTATGGGGATCAATGGGCAGAGGCAGGCAAGCACCATCACACCATAAAGCAATTTCCCCCCGCAGACTTGGTTGGTATGCAGCCAGCTTTATTTTAAAAATATATAAAATATAAAAAGTGTTTCTTTCTCTTTAAAACCCAGAAGAGGGAACCTGACATCTTTTATCAAAAAGACAGACAATCCATATCCCATGACAATTCAAGATTATGGATCCCAAGAGGCTTCCCTTACATTGGTATTTTATCACTGAAATCACAGCCGGCGCTGTTTATTTTCTGTACCTCCACATAGTTTTCAAGGTGTTGCCAGCAGGACCTCAGCTGACACTGACATGTGTTGTCATATTGCGAGATCTGAAAGAAAACACCAGATAAATAAATATCAGGGGGGTCTTGGATCTCCTGTTGCTTGCTGAGTTTTTGGAGATGCTGGCGCTAGTTAAATCTTGAAAGCTCCCTTTCCTGGGCTTCCTCCCAACTCGTTCTGAACTTGGAAGGGAAATTCATCATTCCCACCAGTAGCTGGTTGAGAGCTTTCCTGGCCTTTATGATTCTGTTTTTATTAGGGAGATACATCACTGCTACTTTCTAGCTATAAACAGAAGATTGGCATGACCACTTGAGTTTGGGGATGTTCTGGTCATGCCAATCTTCTGTTTATAGCTAGAAATACAGTGATGTCAGTTCTGGGGTTCATCTGGCACACAGCTATGGAGCTGGTTCAGACACCACAGAGAACCATGGTTAAACTGGTCCCATGTGATGTCTCTATGCTTCGTGACGGTATGCACCACCTTTCCATGTCCATGCAAGCTTCCATTGTAGGTTACAATTGATAACTTACAATGTAGGTTATAATACAATAGAAGGTATTCTAACCTTTGTATTTGAAATAAACAGCAATATGCAACTCCCTTCGACGGGGTGGTGGTTAAGCTTTTTGCTGCCCATAGGCAGCCAAGGATTTATTGCCCCTCTCTGGGGGCAGTGGCCACAGTAGCTGCAGGGAGGGTTATGGGGCAGGGGAAAGTTTCCCCTTTTACCTTTTAAAAAAGCCGCTGTGCAGTGGGATGGAGGCAAATCAGCCTGTGCAGCCATTTGGGAGGTTGGAAGGAGATCTCACCACCACCATCCTGATGCACAGTGGCGTTTTTTAAAAGATAAAAGAGGGAACTTTCCACTCCCTCCCCCCACCTATGGCCACTGCCACCACCCCTCAGATTTTGCCGCCGTATGCAAGAGCCTACTTTGCCTATACATAAGTCTGCCCCTGCCCTTCGAACCTTGGTTAAGATCATGGTTTCTTTCAAATTAGGTTAGACTAGACCAAGATCGGTCCATTTGGACATCACAACTGATGTTGGTTTTTGGAAATGTGAATTGGAAGTAGATGCTCACGTGCACATGGGAGGAGGCAGTGCACACTCTCAAACTCGGGGATGTCACATAAGACTAGAATTTAACCATGGTTTTGCATGATGGAAGATGAGACTAGCCACCTGGGAAATCATTCAATCTCTGATTCAGTCTTGGACAGGGAGAGAAAACTATCCTGGAAAGCAGACTGGAAGCTTTAGCCTAGTCCAAACGTATTTTCTAAGAGGAATCTGGCCCATGTTCTGAATAAGCTTGAAAACATTATCAAGCTTCATTAATAAGGCAAATAAATTAACATTATTTTCTATATCTCTGCAAATATTAATGTATCGCAAAATCCTCACTCCCCTAATAACATTCTTTGCCAACCCTCTGTTCCCACAAACTAGTTATTCCGGAGTCACCCTGTTTGGAAAGGCTGGACTATAAATCGAAGGAAGCAAACAACATACTCATCAGTGCAACAAAATAAGTATAATGAAATATTTTATCTGTTCTCTTGACCCTTGCCCGACATGGCTAATACTATCTGGCAGGGAGGCCTAGTAGAGATCATAAATGCTTCTCTGAGGGAGGGCAGGATGCCTCCTCGCCTTAAGGAGGCAATTATTAGACCACTTCTGAAGAAGCCTGTCTTGGATTTCTCAGAGTTGAGCGACTATAGGCCGGTCTCCAACCTTCCGTGGCTGGGCAAGGTAATTGAGAGGGTGGTGGCCTCCCAACTCCAGGCAGTCTTGGATGAAACTGATTATCTAGACCCATTTCAGACCGGCTTTCGGGTGGGCTATGGGGTGGAGACTGCCTTGGTCGGTTTGATGGATGATCGCCAATTGGGAATTGACAGAGGAAGTGTGACTCTGTTAGTTCTCTCAGTGGTTTCCGATACTATCAACCATAGTCTCCTGGAACATCTGAGGGGGTTGGGGGTGGGAGGCACTACTTTGCAGTGGTTCCACTCCTACGTCTCGGACAGATTCCATATGGTGTCGCTTGGGGGCTGTTCTTCAAAAACTGGACTTTGGTATGGTGTCCCTCAGGGCTCCATATTGTCTCTGATGTTGTTTAACATCTACATGAAACCACTGGGAGAGATCATCAGGAGATTTGGTGCAGGGTGTTATCAGTATGCTGATGACACCCAAATCTTTTTCTCCATGTCAACATCATCAGGAGAAGGCCTAACCTCCTGAAGTGCCTGCCTGGAGGCAGTGATGGGCTGGATGAGGAATAACAGGCTGAGGCTGAATCCAGATAAGATGGAGGTACTTATTGTGCGGGGTCGGAACTCGGGAGATGATTTTGATCTGCAAATTCTGGATGGGGTCACACTTCCCCAGAAGAAACAGTACACAATCTGGGGGTGCTTCTGGACACAAAACTCTCCCTGGTGTCCCAGGTTGAGGCAGTGGCCAGAGATGCCTTTTATCAGCTTCGGCTGATACGCCAGCTGCATCCATTTCTTGAGATAAATGACCTCAGAACAGTAGTACATCTACTGGTCACCTCCAGACTTGACTACTGCAATGCACTCTATGTGGGGCTGCCTTTGTACATAGTCTGGAAACTGCAGTTAGTCCAGAATGAGGCAGCCAGGTTGGTCTTTGGGTCATCTCAGAGAGACCATATCACTCCTATCTTAAAAGATCTACACTGGCTGCTGATAACTTTCCGGGCAAAGTACAAGGTTTTGGTTATAACCTATAAAGCCCTAAACAGCTTGGGCCCTGGGTATTTAAGAGAACATCTTCTTTGCTATGAACCACACTGCCCATTGAGATCATCTGGAGAGGTACGTCTGCAGGTGCCACCGACTCCTTTGGTGGCTACTCAGGGGTGGGCTTTTTCCATTGCTGCCCCGAGGCTTTGGAACACACTTCCTGCTGAAATAAGAGCCTCCCCATCTCTTACAAATTTTGAAAAGGCAGTCAAGATGCATTTGTTCACCCAGGCTTTTAATTATTGTTTTAATTGTGCTTCAATAGTTTTAACATTTTAAATTTTAATTGTTGAAATGTGTTAATCTTTTTATTGTTTGTTTTATTGTCTTGTAAACTGGCCAGAGAACTTGCACAGCCAGGCTGCTCAGAACAGCGGTATAAAAATGTGTTAAATAAAATAAATAAAATAAATACATATTGGCTCTAGGTGTTTAGGGTGGAGAAGCTGGGAGGCCACCCCAGTGATGCAATCGAAGGAGGAGAGCTGGTCTTGTGGTAACAAGCATGAATGGACCCTTTGCTAAACAGGGTCCATCTGGGTTTGCATTTGAAGGGGAGACTACATATTTGAGCACTGTAAAATATTCCCCTCAAGGGATGGGGCTGCAGAAGGTTCCAAGTTCCCTCCCTGGCAGCATCTCCAAGATAGAGCTGAGAGAGATTCCTGCCTGCAACCTTGGAGAAGCTGCTGCCAGTCTGTGTAGACAATACTGAACTAGATGGACCAATGGCCTGACTCAATATATGACCACTTCCTATGTTCCTATGAGTGGTGTGTTTGGTTAATCCATTCCTTGATCCAGGCCAGCTTTGGAATGGGGCTTTAGTTACTTGTATTCCAATCCTGGAGCAGAGGCAGGACTAACAAAAACAGCCAGCAGCAAGAACCCTGAAAAGCAGTTTGCACTTGCCTCTCTGTACATCATATCTATTTCAATAAACGATTAACAACAAAAAATATTTATATTTCACTTTTCAAATGTTTCCAAAACAGTTTACACAGAGAAAAAATAAATGAATAGATGGATCCCTGTCCCCAAAGGGCTCACAATCTAAAATATTCCTGGTTCCTGGAGTATGAATGCACTAACTTGTCCTTGCACACCAGAACTCTTTCCCTTGGATTCTACACTATGTTCCTCCTTCCAAAGGGTCACGGGAATGCATGGAATTCATTGCATTACATGGTCCTTTGGAAGGAACCAGGGCTTTTCAGTGGGCATTCCCTGTCATTCATTCATTCATTCATTCATACATACATTCATTTAATTTATATTCCATTCTACTTCCAAGGAGCCCAGAGCGGTGTTCATAGTTAGGTTTCTTCTCACAACAACCCTGTGAGGTAGGTTAGGCTGAGAGAGAAGTGACTGGCCCAGAGTCACCCAGCAAGCAATTTATTGAATATTTATTTATTTATTTATTTATTTATTTATTTATTTTATTATTAAAATTTGTATACCACCCTTCCAAAAGGCTCAGGGTGGTTTACATTAAAACAACGCCATTAAAATCAATTAACAATGAAAACAGAAATTATAAAACAGCATAAAACAATAATTAACAATTAAAACCTCATCAAACAGCAATTAAATATCATAGCTGAATGGGGATTTGAACTTGGCCTTCCCCAGTCCTAGTCTAACACTCTAACCACTATACCACACTGGCTACACTACATTCTCTAGAGCATCTGCCTGGCACGAAGAAGGTCCCAGTTCCTCTCCCTGACATCTTCAATAGGCTGAGAGAGAAACTCCTGCCTGAAACTTTGGAGAAGCCACTACCAGTCAATGTAGACATTACAATACTGAGCTAGATGGACCAATGGCCTGACTCTGTATATGGCAGCTTCCTCTGTTCTGATGCAATAGGATATTGTGTGCAAGGGAATTCTGCCGAGTGGCCGGCTGTGCTCCTCTTTGACATGCCGGTTGAAGTGTCACTCTGGCAACTTCCCTCTGGATTTCCTCCATCCCTCGGGGTCAGTAGTACACAAGAATGACCCATCCCCGGCGTACCGACATTCTGAAACTCATGATTTGTCATGGTTGCAATTCTCAAAAGCTGGACTTGAGCTGTGCGAGAACAGCAGGCTGGACACAGCAGCTCCCCTGTGGCTTGACTAGCTTTGCTTTGCTGCCTGCCAGGGGGGCTGTAATTTGGTTGCGTCCATTGTTGCTTTCAAAGTTCTCACCCTTGGCAGAGGTTTGGGGGAAGAGTCCGCTCAGAGGAAGGTCTGTCACTTTTGTGCAGAAAGCCGTTCTGATATGGAACAGCGACTGCAGAAGAAGGCACATTCAAAACAGGAAGGCTTTCATTTCAGAAAGAAGGGAAGGTAGGAAATCCCGTTCAGTGATTCACAGCAGAGATGCTCAAACTTTTCTTTTTTTCGAATGGACTACTTGGAAATTGCTTTGGGTCTCAGTGGACCACTTAATGAACCTGTTCTGTTCTACAACTCAAAGCACATAACGCATATAAAACCAAACAAAATCGCATGAATGGAGATAGGGCTGTTGGCTCAGTGGCAGATCATCTGCTTTGCATGCAGAAGGTCCCAGGTTCAACAGCATCTCCAGGTAGGGTTGGAAAAGACTCAGAGCCAAGATGGTGAGGCAGTGGCAGCTACACATCGAGCTTGCTTTGGAAGTAGGACATTTTTGTTGGATTTTAATGGCTTGTTTGGAAAGTGAGGCTCTGTAGAGGAAAGAAGTTTCCTGCCTGAAACCTTGGAAAGATGCTGCTGGTCAGCGTAGACCAGGGATTCTCAACGTTGGGTCCCCAGATGTTTTTGGACTTCAACTCCCATAATACCCAACCAAGGGTCACTGGGGCTGAGGATTATGGGAGATGAAGTCCAATAACATCTGGGGACCCAACATTGAGAATCCTTGGCATAGACAATACTGAGTCTTACACTGCCAGTGGTCTGACTCAGTATAAGGCAGCTTCATGTGTTCCTATGAATTACAGATATTCTTGATTGTTCTGCAGCCTTTCCATGGACCACTTGGATGGAATGTGTGAATCACTGGTGGTTCATGGACCAAAGTTTGTGAACCTTTGGTTTACAGTATGACTCCCTTTATCCCAACACAGGGGATGGGGCTATAGCTCAGTGGTAGAGTATCTGTTTTGCATGAAGAAGCTCCCAGGTTCAATCCCTGCCAGCATCCCTAGGTAAGGGTGGGAGAGAGTCCTGCCTGAAATCTTGGAGAGCTGCTGCCAGTCACTGTAGACCAGGCTTCCCCAACCTGTGGCCCTCCAGATGTTGCTGAACTACAACTCCCAGCATCCCTAACCACAATTTATTGTGGCTGGGTATGCTGGGAGTTATAGTTCAGCAACATCTGGAGGGCCGCAGGGAAGCCTGCTGTAGACAATACTGAGCCTGACGGACCAATGGTGTGACTCAGTATCCTATGTGGGGCTGCATGGGCAAGGCAGAGCAGCAATCTCTCCTTCGTTGACTATGGCATCCAGCCTTTCCTGCAATGTTTCCTCCTCAGCATTCTTTGCACACATTAGCTAATGATTCTTATTTCTAATTAGCAGAAATTGCCTATGGTCAAAAGGGACACTCGAGTCAATTAGCCAAATTATATATTCAAATCTCTGAGCTCCTGACCTGGAGCTTTCGAACGGTTGATGAAGACATCACCAGGCAAGTGTACGGCACCCGAATTAAAGTCCTTGGACGAAGGTGGAGGGAAGAGTAGAACTGTAAGAAAGTGTATCTAATCCTATCGTTCTGGAATGAAAGCTTTCCCCTGGAGACAGAAGCATGAAAAAGCAAAGGTCTGCTTCAGACCGAGCCTTCTCCTCGTCACCACTTGTCCCATTTAAGTCACTCCATATTAAATTCTTTTCCATACATGGTGGTGGGTCAGCCAATGGTCAAAAAACGATGGCAGTCAAGTGTCAGTGGAGAGGCTATGAAAATGTGTTCCTTTGTTGCCACCTTTGGATTGGGTGGCAACAGAGGAATACATTTTCCTGTCGTATGCCAGGTCTCTCTGTTGTGTCGTTCGAACTTCCTTTACCCAGCAGGATGTAGGAAGAAGTGGATGAGCGAATGCAGTGTTTGCTGACTGTGTCATGATGATGAGCTGTGTCATAACTCACTTCATCAACTTATTTTGACGCATCTCCCTTGGAGCCCATCAACAAGTATATTCCACAGTTTAACCCCCCCCCCCAAAAAACAACTCCCTAGAGGACGGTTCCCTGAAAGCTCTCAAGAAAGAATGTCCAGCTGGGTTTTTTCCTGGGGCAGGTTGTCTGTGTGTGAAAGCGGGGATAAAATAGCTGATGTTGCTGGGAGCATACATGTGTGAAGTAGTCGAGTAAAACCCAGACGTTTCTTAGTTATGAGGCTTGCAGAATTTTGTGGTTTGCGTTTGAGCCATAGGGTCGGTCTGTGCAGTTGTGTTGATCTAAGAGACATGTCAGACTGACATTACCTCTGTCGGGCCTTGTCGGAGGAAGTTCCCCCATGACAGCAGGGAGACTCTGACAACTGGATATGTCAGGAACATATAACAGGGATTTCCATATGTTGTTGACTACAAATTCCATCATCTCCAGGTGCAATGGCCTTTGTCTGGGGATGACAGGAGTTGTAGTCAAGAACATGACAAAGGACAGATTTATCAATGGCTACTAGTCCTGTTTGCTATAGGAACATAGGAAGCTGCCATATACCGAGTCAGACCATTGGTCTATCTAGCCCAGTGTTGTCTTCACAGACTGGCAGCGGCTTCTCCAAGGTTGCAGGCAGAAATCTCTCTCAGCCCTATCTTGGAGAAGCCAGGGAGGGAATTTGAAACCTTCTGCTCTTCCCAGAGTGGCTCCATCCCCTGAGGGGAATATCTTACTGTACTCACACTTCTAGTCTCCCATTCATATGCAGCCAGGGCAGACCCTGCTTAGCTATAAGGGGACAAGTCATTCTTGCTACCACAAGACCAACTCTCCTCTCCAAAGCTCTCCTCCTCCAGCCACAGAGGCAAGATGCCTCTAAATACCAGTTGCAGGGGAGAAATCGAAGGAGAGATGGCATGCCTTCATATCCTGCTTGTGGGCTTCCCAGAGGCATCTGGTGGGCCACTGTGGGAAACAGGATGCTGCATGAGATAGGCCTTGGGCCTGATCCAGGAGGGCTGTTCTTATGTTCCTATCTAGGAATCTCTGTTGCAGGGGCTGGAAGGCTGCCTGCTGTCATGGTGGAACTCTGTAAATGACCCGACATTTCTGTTGGAGATCCACCCCTGTCTCCCCTTTGTTCTCCTCCTCCTCCGGTCCTTTGCCTGTGGCTGATGGGATGGAGCAGGAGACAGGCCTCCAAAATGACCACCGCTGCCACCTCAGAAAGGGCCAAAAGCCTGAAAATGGTCTGAACCGGCCCACAGAAGACTGGGTGGAGGCTGGGGGAACCTCTGGAGACCCTTCCCATGGTCGCAGCAGCTCCCTGCAGAGGCCGTCAGACCTGGCTGCAAGTTTAAACATTATTTTACTTTTACTTTTAGAACACCGAACCAGCCCTGAGTCAGCCTGGAGGGTTTGGCTCGACCTCAAGCCAAACCGGGGCTTCTCTGGCTCAAGGGCGAGTTCTCAAGCTGGCCCGGTTTGATAGCGAACCGGCTTGAACTCGAGCTGGTTTGCACATCCCTACTGAATGGTGGGAAGGCTTCTGGGATTTGTAGTTTTTCCTGAGGCTGCAGCCATGGGTTCTTCTCATTCCATCCTTTGCTGGTAAAGGGACCCACTAAGAGCTTCTTGCCCATGCCCTGTCCCCTCAAATCCAGAAGCCAGTCCTGGTGGTTAGCTAGCAACTTCCATGAAGAGCTGCAAAACAGGTAACTTGTTTATGTTTTAGTAAGAGTGAATGCTTTAACCCTGAACAACAGTTTGTGTACTCCAGGAGATTAATATCTACAGCGCATGGACTTGCTGAGAATAAATTTACTCTTGATGACACAATTACTGTCTTAGCAGTGTTCATGGCAGACAATTACATGGTGCAGAAGATATTTAATGTTGTTTTGTGATGAACTCAGGATGCGATAGATTCCGATGATGGTGCTTCATTTCATATCACACCAGGACATCAATAAGCAGCTGATTGTCTTTGAGGAGAATGTAAATTATGTATTCTCTTCTTAATGAGAACAATACTGAAATAATCATTCATAAAAAACTCCTCCTATGTATTTATTTATACATAGACATGATTGTTGATCATGCATCTAGTAGTTTCTTCCCAAGATATTTAGGATATTTTATTAAAGATTATGGCTGACATACAATGTTATGTGGGACATAGGAACATAGGAAGCTGCTTTCTATGGAGTCAGACCAGACCATTGGTCAATTTAGCTCAGTATTTTCTGCACAGACTGGGAGAAGACTCTCCAAGGTTGCAGGCAGGAGTCTCTCTCAGCCCTATCTGGAGATGTCTGGGAGGAAACTTGGAATCTTCTGCATGCAAGCATGCAGGTGCTCTT
The DNA here is from genome assembly GCF_027244095.1 of Hemicordylus capensis. Classification (NCBI taxonomy): domain Eukaryota; kingdom Metazoa; phylum Chordata; class Lepidosauria; order Squamata; family Cordylidae; genus Hemicordylus; species Hemicordylus capensis. Next base: position 25,840,990 of record NC_069665.1, read on the forward strand.
CCCAGAGCAGGCCCATCCCCTAAGGGGAATCTCTTGCAGTGCTCACACATGTGGTCTCCTATTCAAATAGAAACCTAGGTGAGCCCTGCTTAGCAAAGGAGGCAATTCATGCTTACTACCACAAGACCAGCCCTCCTCCCTTAGATTACTCTAACACAACATTCACAGGGTTGCAGAAGAGAGTTATTGTGCAGGCACAAAAACTGCACAGAGTTGTGCCGTGGTACAGAAATTGAAAATGGTGGCTGTGCCATTGTGTAACTGTGTTTACACAATTTTTGCACTTGTGCAAGAGTCCAATATCTTTGGCGAGTTTCCGGGGAAAGAGAATTCCAAAGTTGCAAAACCAAATTGGAGTGGGGGTTAAGTTCCCTTTCTCCACATCCATTCTTTTCTGCAAGGTTAAGCTAGACACTGAAATCAATCCCTTTCACGGCTCGCCCGAGACCCACCATTCCCCTGCCACTACTTTGGGAGACTTTTATGGCATGGAGCAACATGTGAAGTTCACTGTTTGCCATGACCTTTTCTCCTTTAAATTGTTTCATCATTGTGACCAACATGGACCAAAGGGAAGATGTGAAAATGTTAAGGAAGTTCATTTCGAAGGAGGTTAAGCAACTCTTACCATGCCCTTTCCACATCATTGTGGACCTCCTGGAGGCACTCTGAAATAAAAAGGATGGTCTCCTTAATTGCATTTTGTTGTCCAAACGTCCTGATGCTCGAGGTTCACCCTGGTCATTTCATCCATGATCATCATGGCACTTGAAAGTTTGTGAAGGCTGCAGAAGTCAAAAAGGTTTAAGAACTAGGAAAGAATTTGCTTGGGCTCATAATATACAGATTTCCTTTGTTCTGTTTTATAAGCCACTTTTAGTTCCTTCCTTCACTTTTGCTGCAAAAAAACAACAAACATAGGATGGATATTTTAACACTTATTTTTCTTAGTTTACCGAACAGAAGCCTGGATCGAAAAATCCCACAGCTTCCCCTTTCCCCCACTAACAGAGCAAAGAGGCACCTTTTCCAAGTGGTGATTTTCTTGACTGAGCAGGGGGAGAGCAACTGGCCCAATCCATCCCCACCACAGCATCCCTCCAGTGGCTGTTGCTGGTGTCTATCTTATGTTTCTTTTTTAGATGGGGAGCCCTTTGGGGACAGGGAGCCATTTTATTTATTTATTTATATCCTCATCAACCGCTTGGGGAACTTTTGCTGAGAAGCGGGATATCAATATTTGTTGCCTTCGTATTCCCTGGTTTCTTCTATGGGCTGGTTTCATAAATTAGTTGTAGAGCTTTTGTTGTCATCGAGCAAACCAGGTTTTGCTTAAAACAAATGGTCATGAGATTAACTGGATGGAAAAAGCATCCTTCTGACCTTCGGGAGCTGTGCGTGCTCCCAGTTTCTGGTTGGGTGTGAATTAAAAGCTAGGTCGGAGGAGGGGAAAGTGATAGTATGGGAGGTGGGCGTAGGCGCTGAAGGCATTTCCTCCTACCTTGGTAATATGCTGGGTAACAGTACTGGGTGGGACTATGCCTCTGGAGCCTTTCTTTTGGTCATGACTCAACCACGCAGGGGCCCATTGCACCTGTGCGGCAGCCTCCAAAATATCTGCTGTGATGGGGGAAGGCCCAGAATGGGCTGAAGAACACCTGAAACAGAGGCCAGCAGGGGGGAGGGGGGACCTCCATGGACCCCCCTGCAGCCTCACAGAAGCACCCCGGAGGGGGTAAGTACTAAAAAAAGTTTAAATCAGAAAATGCTTGTGAACCCCCTGAACGGCTGGGGGTAGGGGGTGGTGTTTGGTCCAGTGTCGAGCCAAACTGGGTGTGGTTCAGCTCAATCCTCAACTGTTGAACTGGACCGGTTCAATGTCAAGCCAGTTTGACATCGAACCATTTTGCACATCCCTAGTAGACAATACTGAGCTAGATGGACCAAAGGTCTGACTCGGCAGAAGGCAGCTTCCTATGCCTTCTTTCCGCAGTCACATTCACTTTCCGGTTGCATGTAACTCCATCAAGATTCATAGAGGTGTTCTGTTTTGCTCTTCTCTGGACATTTTCACAACGACTGGAGTGTATGTTTCTAGTGGTAGGAGAGCACACCCATCCCCTGATGATACTATATTGGCAGCAATGCCACACGAAACTTTAGGTTGGCATGGCAATGTGGCAGTCTGGCCACTTCCCACTCAGAGAGGATGGACAGTTTCTGTGTAATCTGCTAGGGCTGGGTGTGGGAGTTATAAGGAACGCATTGTTTGTGAGGCTCCACAACTGGGCCAAAGAGGCTGCCAGGCTCTCCAACACAGCATGAATCATATCTCCCCAGGGTTCTGTGGGCAAGGATGCCGAGCAGTGGGTGGTGAGGATGTGCCAAACAAATTAGAATATAACAAGATGTACATGTATCAGAACATAATGTCAGACTGTTGTTGCGGCCTTCCATATGTCGTAACCCCTCTTGCTGTATTTGTGAAATGAGGACAAATGGTTCTTTCCCTCTGAGCCATCCTTATTTCATACCAAATTTTCATCCCCTTTAACTGTACTTCTTTAACCAGATTTGCCTTCTTGTGCTCGGAGTGCTGGAAAGAGCTAGCAAGGAGGCTTCTAGGGTACAGTGTGAGTAGTTAAGTAGTTAAGTCCTCCTGGGCATAGATATAGGTGGCTAGAGTGTCCTTCCTGTCTTACACCATGCAAAGGAATATGGGATCACTAATTCATGTTTACAATAGGCACAGGCAACATTCAGTTGATGCTGTAAAAATTTCTAAGAGGATTTGCTGTGATGGTTACCTTTCTTTTTTAAATCACTTCTTAATAAGTATCCCATGTTGCCTCTTAAATCCTCTCCAAGGAGATGAAATCAACACTCTTGGGGGCAGAATCAAACAATAATTTTTTAAAAATCTTACATCTTCCATTCCATTTATAAATGTTTCAAATAGTTTTAGATAGTTTTAATTCTTTGATTGTCAAGAATTGTCACATTAATTAATTGTAAAAATTTTATTTATGGTAAACCACTCAGAGCTTTAAAGATGGGGTGGTATAAACACATAATAAATAATTATAGGTCTACTTTGAGGTTATTGTTATGGCCATAAGGTCCCTATCTCTGGATCGAGAGGCAAATAAATTAAAAGGCTATTCTTCATCAAGATTCAGCACGATTGGCAAAGTTATAAATTGTAATTTATGATAGATTATAAAACTTACAAATTAAATTAAGCCATACATTAAATTAGTTATAAATTATATATTTGGCAGCACCCAAACGAGCTAGTCATGACTAAGCACCATTGAAATCAATGAGACAAGTTAGTCCTGACTAATTCAAGTTCCATTAATTTCAATGGCTGACATCCAGAGGAACTTACTGAACAGTACTCCTCAAGGAGCAGTCTAAAGGACTATTTCATTTCAAGAGAACTACTCGGGAGTTCTTTAGTCTGGGTTTCAGCCAATGGGACTTAATCATGACTAATAGGCTCAGTGCTGCCCATGGCTTACATTCTGTGCAGCGCCCTGATGATCCCAAAGCGGGGTGCACGTGCTGGTCCCATGCAACTCAACAGCCCATTGCTGCTGCTAGCAAAGGCCGAGAGGCTTAGTGGCTGCTGAGGACGGCAGCCTCGCTATAGCGACAATTCTCACATCCTTCCCAGTGGAAGAAGTGTCCCTGCAGCAATGATGCCGTCCTTAGTCTGTTTCCACAAGCAGTGGGGATGGACAGTTGAGGGGTACGGAACCAGCACGTTTGCCCTGCTCTTGAATCTGGAGGCGCTGTGCAGAATGTAAGCCCATATGATTTAGATTCTGCTTGAGGCAGCTTCAGACATTTTAAAAATGCCCCGCGGGGCAAAGGGAGAGGAAGTCCCGCCCCTGCCGTGTCAATCACCCATGCGCCCTGCCACTCATGGTTATGATGGGGCTTGTTTGAAGAAGGGAAAGCCCTCCACATGATGGCCGGTGCATCCATGATTGTAAAGGTGGATCAATCCAGCAGTGTGGCATGGGGCTGATTGACGCAGTGGGGCATAACTTCCTCCTCCTTTGCCCTGCTCTACGCAACGACAGCAGAGCATTTTTATGTCTGGAGAGGGCTTTGGTTTTTTTCAGTATTACCATTGCCAGTCCCTGGTCTCCAGAGGAGCAACTTTGCTGCATCTCTGATTGACTATGAAGAGTTCTCTTGCTTAATAGAAACCCAGCCTCGACCTATTTTCATTTGAGAAATGATATAAACATTGTGACAGGCTTTGCGGCCACCCCTCCTCAGATCCTTGCTTTGGGGCAAGCCGACTGTGGGGATTGGTTGGCCCTAGGGAGTTCCTATCAGGTTTTCATGGAGCTCAGGGCATGCTGGGAGAAGCTTCAGGAGATTAGCCAGTGTTGTGTGACTATGGAGACAGAACAGACACGATCAATGAGGCTCATGCTTTATGTACTACCCTATCGACACTCATTCTCTTGATTTCAGCTGCTCCCCAAGTAACCTCAGACTGAACGCTTTACCTCACAGGGATGTTGTGTGGATTAAATCATTAATGATTGGAAAGTGCTTTGAAGTTGAAACACTCTCTCAACAAATACTAAGCACTAATATTTCAAGTGCCACATTTCTTCTCCCTCTTTCTCTGGTTTCTGAAATAGCCACACACCCCACAGAGGCTGATCGTCAGGAACATACCAAGCTTCTGGCTCTGGCCAGCACATCGCTCCTGGAACTAATGCCAGTTCTCTTTGGCTGAGTTTTTATTTATTTTACATATTTTTATACCGCCCAAAACTTATGTCTCTTTTGCTTCTCAGATCTCCACCAAACGGGTTTGAAGACCCTGGGCCACCATGCCCCAGGGGCTGCGCCTGGCACCCCAACCATGCCCCCTGCATCTGATGTCAGATGCAGGGGGCATGGCAACAATAGCAAACAGGGCCAGGTGCCCCATTTTGAAGTAAAATTCGGCAAGTGCTGGGCTCCCAGTGGGGTGCCAGGGATGGCTTCTCCCTGCTTGCAAAGGCAGGGAGAGGCATTCCCGGCCAGGCTGGGAGCTCAGTGCTTGCTGAAACCTCTCAAAAATGGAGCTGCGCCGCTCAGTTATTGAGAGGTTTCAGCCACTCTCAGCCTGGCTGGGAACTCCGCTGCTTGTTCCCTTTGCAAGCAGGGAGACGCCATCCCAGTCATACTGGGAACCCAGAGCTCACTGAATTTTAATTCAAAATGGGGTATGCAGCCCCATTTGCTATTGTTGCCACGCCCCTTGTGTTTGGCGTCAGACACATGGGGTGTGGCTGGGATGGCGGGAGCTGCCGGTGGCAGCCTGGACAAGAGCCACTAGCATCCTCGCTACACTACTGATCAACACCCTTGCAAAAAAACAAAATGAAACAAACGCCGTAGTCCATTCAGTTTCATACAGCCACCGACCACTATACATTTCCTGTTCTCATTCTTGCAACACCAGCTCCTGCTCCTTAAAGCCCTCATTAGAATGGTACCTCCAAGACATTTTAAGAGAATGGGACGGCCCACCCATGCTTGCATGCAGAAGGTTCCACGTTCCCTCCCTGGCAGCATCTCCAAGATAGGACTGAGAGAGATTCCTGCCTGCAACCTTGGAGAAGCCACTGCCAGTCTGTGTAGACAATACTGAGCTAGATGGACCAATGGCCCGACTCGGTATATAGCAGCTTCTATGTTCCTAAGCTCTTCTGACAAGCAGGACAGAAATGGCTTGTTCACTCGACTTCTTGTTGGACCACAGGATGAGCATGCCCTACCCAGATTCCACCCCTAACTTTGAAAACATGCCAATGTACCCAGCTGCTGATTGAGGTAGGACAAAACTCTCTCCAACCCAGCTGCTGCTTCCCCCACTTCCAACCTGGGTTTTAAGTTGCAGATTAGCAGCAAACAGGAGGGTGTGCAGCTCCTGATTTAGGATGGTAGGCTTCTCCTCCCCTTACCCTAGCAGCCCTGGTTGTCTGAACAAGCCTAGTATTTTCTAAGACAGTGGTGGGCAAACGTGGCCCTCCAGCTGTTGTTGAACTACAACTCCCATCATCCCCAGAGACATCATTGTGGCTGGGGATGATGGGAGCTGTACTTCAACAACTGCTGGACATCCAAGGCTGCGCACTCCTGTTCTAAGAGGAATCTGGCCCATTTCCAGCCATTCATCCTTATTTTGGTCTCCAACCAGCTTTGCAACCTCACGCAAGGCCCACTTTCTGAGCCACATGACAAATAACCGGAGAAGAGACTTCTAGACAGATTTGCTTCTTGTCACAACAGGCATATTTTCATCATTAATAAGCTTACTGTAATCTTCATTAATAAGACAAGCAAACAACATTAATAACCTTACCTCTCTAAGTACTTCATGTACAGCAAAATCCTCCCTCCCCAAGTAATCTCCTTTGCATCCCCAAACTAGTTGCTCCCCCATCCTGGTTGTTCTAGAGTCGTCTCTGTGAACTTGAGAATTTGTGGATGGATATGTTCTCTCCCACTGAGCTAGAAGCCCTCACAAGAACATGAGAACAGCCCTGCTGGATCAGGCCCAAGGCCTCTCTAGCCCAGCATCCAGTTTCCCACAGTGGCCCACCAGATGCCTCCAAGAAGTCCCCAGGCAAGAGATGAAGACATGCCCTCTCTCCTGTGGTTGCTCCCCTGCAACTGGTATTTCGAGTGGTCCTTTCCCTCCCATAATACTGCCCCCTGGTATTTCCCTCTCCTTGGTTGGATCCTGAAGTTGATCTCAGACTCATCCTCAAGCCACTTCTTAACTACTGGAGAGAAACGGGAGCTGCTGTAAATGTGTCTGGTGTAACTGGGCATAATTTGGGGAGTCTGGCACAGGTTGTGCAAGAGCATCACAGACTTGCAGCAATAAATATCTCCTTCCAGATCATGATGTGCTGACAAAAGAGGAGAAACATCAACCTGGGCCGGGCCTAAGTGAATAATGTACATTCAAAGTGATTAAGCAGATGCCAGGAACATGTTTAGCAAAGCCTCTCTTGTCGAGCATACCAGTTTCCCCAGTGACAATGGAGAAATGTGAAACTGTGGGAGGGGAACCAATTCATTGGTTGCTGTCTGTGGCCAGGTGGGGCCATTGGCAGCTGTGTGCTTACACAGTACCTTAAATGTTTTTAATTAATTGTCGGGATTGTTTGTGCATGTCAGGAAATGTAACCTACAAAAGCATTTCCGATCCTGCTTCTGACAGTCGCGATCACTTGGGAGAAGGAAGCACGGGGAGAGAATCCGATGCTCTGCCCGACTCTGGCCCTCCGGCTGTCGTTGGACCACAGAGTTTGTGTCGGATTCACACATAACTCCAGGCAGACACAAAGCTTGTAACAAAGCATTTTCATAGAGCAACAAGCAGACCAAGTAAAACTAGCAGATGCAACAGTGTGACAGAGTCAACATATTTATTTATTTGTTTATTTATTCAAAGTACATATTCATTCATTCATTCATTCATTCATTCATTCATTCAATTTTTATACTGCCCTTCCGAAATGGCTCAGGTTTACATTAAACGGTTTACAATTAAATTTTATACACTGCCCCACTAGTACCCTACTGCTCAGGGCAGCTCACAACATTAATAAAAGATACAATGTGAAACAAGACTAATCAAGTTAGCCAAATTTAAGTTAAACAAGTTAAAAGACCAAGCTAAAACCACATTTAAAATTACATTGTGTTTTTTTAAAGTTTCAAATTAAAAGCTAAATACTGAGAACTATAAAAACTAAAGAACCTATCAGATATAAACAGAGATGAAATGCTTGAAAGTCTTTTTTTAAAAGATAGTTTAAAAAAAAAACACTGAGGGAAGGAACATGGTGAAGCTCTTCAAGGAGGGTGTTCCAAAGCTGAGGGGCCACAACCGAAAAGTTGACGTCTATACGTCTGTACGTCTGTTCTTTATTTGTAGTTTTTAATTTTAATCTATGCAATAAAAAGGTCTGAAGAGAATGATGATGATGATGATGATGATGATGATGATGATGTGTTTGCTGAGGTTAATAAGGATGTGATTAGTTCAAAACCACCCTCCAACACCATAGCTTTCAAATATGCTAATAACACAATGTTTGCATCTTGTAACCTGTCATTTCCTTATCTTTCTTAATAAGTGGACATGCCCAAAGTATGTGGAAAAGATCCGTGTCTTACCCCTTCCAACACTGGTTGGTATTTAAGTGATATGTTCATGTCACTTGTTAAGTACAGTCGTCCACGTCCCCACTTGCTAATTTGCCTGTGGTGAGTGCGTGCTTTATAGTTGCTTCCCTCAACCATGCAAGGAAATCTTAAGTAGATTTAACTGAAGGTTTATTCGGCAACAATTCCATTTTCTCCTTTCCCTTCTTGACTTCTCCCCCACACTCTCTACAGGATCCCCCACCCCACGCCTGGACAAATGTCCAAACTAACTGCAAAAGATTACGGAATAGAAAACAACAGTATGCCAGGCCCTCTGGCTAGCAGGACACTCAGCACCACACAGATCTCTTCCCCAGAGGCCTCATTTCCACTGCCATTTTTGAGAAGCTAAGAAACAGCAGAAGTCCTTTCTGGGCAGGAGGAGAGAGCTCCCTGCAGTGTTCCTTGAAACAGGGATCACCACATGTTGTTGACGGCAACTTCCATAATCCCTAGTCAAAGGCCACTGCAGCTGGGGATTGTGGGAGTTGTAGTCAACAACATCTGGGAATCCCTGTTTTGGGCAGCACTGACCCCCCCCCCCCCGCAATGTTTCTTACCATCTCCATATCCAAGTGCAAATGACAGAAGATATGCTCCTCTCCTAAGCTCTCTGCCTGTGTGCCAGAAAAGGATCTGAGGGAAGAGAGGGTGGTGGTGGCAACCCCAAAGAATGGCTGGCTAGTGATCTAAGCCTATATTTGTGGACCCCTGGTTAAAACACATGATTATTGTATAGATCCAAAGGACCACTGGTTTGCTTTGAATGAGCATGAGTTTTTCTCCCCAACCCTGCCACACACACAATGGCCGAATTCACACGTAACATGGAACCATGTGTCCAATGGACCCACAATTCCGCTCCTCCATCTCCCTGTTCTCCCATCTGAATCCAGACATTCAGGACAGCTGTCTCTCTGCGGTCAGCAAGATTGCAAAGAGGTGGGGGAGCTGGCTGTGCGGCCTTCTTTCTTGACAGAAAGACAGCCCACATAGCCAATCAAGCCAGAGTGAGGGAGGAGCTTCCTCCCTCGACTCTGGTTCCATGGGGCTGAAACTGCCGTGCCAGAATTCAGCTGGTGCCGCAAAATCAGAATTAAAGGCGGTGAAACTCCACTCTGATCAAAGGTTCAGAGTGGAGTTCAGGAAGGGAACTGCAGGTCTCATTTCATCCCTAACTCTAGTTTCTAGCATTTGGATGTGTGGCTACAGAAACCAGAGGTGAAGGGAGCTCCGGTTTCCTAATATGTCCGAATTCAGCCAATGAAACCAGTCCTCTCTTGTCCATCAATGTCCTTCCTCCTGGCTTGAGAAGCCAGAATGTTTCCCACACCCAGTGGCTGGCATAACATCTGCCTGGAGAAGCCAGCCTAACATTTGTGGAAGCCAGGGGAAAATGCTCTCGGTCATTGCATTGGACTGACGTCAACTTAATTAGTTTAATTCATTTGTATTGTTTAATTGACTGCAATTAAGCCACCACTTGAGCAAAACAAAGAGAAGAGAGTCTTCCAGCGGGAACGGTGTGCTACCGGTTTAAATTTCTAAATGGGACAGGGGTGGGTGTGGACAGATGCCAGGAGCACAGGCTGCATTTACAAGCACGGTCCTGTGCAGGAGGAGGGTGGAGTCGCTTTTCCAAGTGGTGTGGTCTTCCTTGCTGCTCAAGCTAAAATTTGAAATAGTTTCAGTCTTGCTCTTGCTGTGAAACGTGCTCATAAATCAGGAGTTCTGTTTTGCTCCTGGCTTATTAAAGTGTTGAAATAATAATGCAAAACAAGAGCTTGATACTAATCCCCCCCCCTCGCAAATTCCATTCTGTGCCTGGGAAGGTAGTAGTTTAGTGTGATGATTTACAGTGCCTATTTTGTGTTTTTAATTGGGAATTTACACGATAATTTGTGGCTACACGATTACACCAAGATTATCTTAGAAAAGGATCTCGGATCCTTGTCTGGGAAGCCCTGGGGGCACATACCAACTTCCTCAGTGATCCAAACGACTGCTTGTGAGACAAGGTTGTGGGGGAAAAGTGGGGCTTTCAGAAGTGATTTGATCTTCCTCGGAAAGGTCAGAGGCCAAATGACTCATAAATGAAGAAAGAGTGGTTTCAACCGAAAGAACCTGGTTGTGTTATTGTAAAACAATATTCACCCGCGATGGTTGACCGTTGTATAAATGACAAACTATGCAGTAATGGGAGTTGTTATTACATCACCCAGATCTTCACCTGTGCTACATTTATGACTCCATAAATGTAGGTTTATTTAACAGCTGTGGGAACACCTATAGCCACTTGGTGTGAAAGGTCAGGAGTCCTAAATTTCAGCTTGAACATTATTCTTTGCAGTTGGGGGTTCATAAAATTTGATTCCTCATGTTTTTTGGTGAGGCTTTTTTTTTTTTTTTTTTGGAAGCTCTCTAAGAAAAAGGAGGATGAGAAGCTGAGATGGCAGATGCTGAGATGATGTTACATTTTTGTCCAAATATGTTCATTTGCAGTTGAAGGAAAGAGCTCCATCAAATCGAAGTAGGGGGTAGCATTTCACAGAACGAACTCTGCTCCAACTACCAGTAGTCCTGAGACTACAGAAGGAAGGGCATGCACTCCATGGCTTTTGCTACAAATGAGAGGAATATGGGCCAATGGAAGTTGTGCCTATGCCCTCTCAGGAGCAACACCATGGCAAGAGATAGACCACATTGGCCTTCCCATTCCCAACCAGAAAGAAATTTGCTTGAACTGCCAACTGACCTAACCAGGGGTTCCCAAGATATTGTTGGACTACTAATCCAATCATTCCCTGCTAAAATGACCTCTGGGTGATGGGAGTTGTAGTCCAACAACATCTGAACATGCAAGGTTGGGAAGTCTAGTCCTAAATGACAGAAGCAGGGGACATAAAACACTCTGGCTTCTGCCATTGGCCAGAGGAACTATGGTTCCTGGGTAATTGATCTTCATGATTGTTCTCTGTTGTTGGAGATAATTTGATTGAAAGGTGGGGCATAAATATTCTAAATAAATGAATGTCTCTACAAAGGTCACTGGCTTATACCGAGGCACATCCTTGGTTGACAGCGTTTAATATTATCACTTGCTTTGGACACAGAAGATGCTAGGTTCACTCCCTGGCAGCATCTACAAGCTGGGCTGGGAAAGACCCCTGCCTGAAACCTGAGATAGCCACTTCCAATCACTTCCAACCAGTGTAGACCAGGAGTTCCCAACCTGTCGTGCTCCAGACATTGCTGAACTACAATTCCCATCACCCCCGGCCACAATACATTGTCTCTGGATATGATGGGAGTTGTAGTTCATCAATATCAGGAGAACCCCAGGCTGGGAACCCCTGGTGTAGACAATAAGGAGCGAGATGGACCAATGATCTGACTCTTGGGGCTGGGGATCAAGCAGGGGCAAACTGCTAATGAGGCAAAGGGAGACTAATGTCTCCTGGCCCTCAGCCTCTGTGCCCCCCCCCCAGCCAGTCCTTGCCCTCTCAATTCTGCTGTGCAGCATGCCTGCTAGGGAGAGCAAAGGCAGCTGCCTGCCTGACATATCTCTTCCTGCTTCCCCGCCCATGCAGTGTGCTTGCGAGAGCGAGAGGGAGCTGCTGGGAGCCCAAGGCGATGGAAGGAGGGAGAGAAGCAAACTTCCCCTTGGCAAAGCTTCCTCCTCCCCAGCAGGCTGAGGTAGCTGAGAATAATTGTTTGGATCGCTGCTGAGCTCTGTCCTGCAGTTAGGGGAGGGGGATGGTTCTATCTGCCTTCTATTGCCCAGGCTGGACCTGGAGGTGGAAGAGGGTGGGAGACACTACAAAGAAGACAAGAAAAAGTAAGCCCCCCCCCATTTTTAGATAGTTAGATAGATAAAGAACCAGGTCTCACAATCCGTGAGACCCGGTTTGGGGCTGTGAGCGGGAAGAGTGGGCTAAGCCCACTCTCCCTGATCACGAGCGGGGAGGGAGCCTTGGGCGGCCGAATCATCCACCCACACGATTGCCGGCTCCGAGACGGAGCCGGTGGGGGCTGGGGAGCTTGGGGGCCACGCGGCCCCCGGAAGCCCCAGTATGCCCTGCATGAGTGAGCAGGGCATACTGGGGAGACCCCCGAACCGGGAGGCGGCTTTTCGCCTCCCGGTCGAGGGTCTACTTGTGAGTAGCCATGGCAGGGAGCCGTGCCACGGCTACTCACGAGCAGATAGCCTGGGTTTGCGGAGCACTCACTCTGCAAACCAGGGCTAAGGGGCGGGCTACAGGAGCGGGCTAGCCGCTCCAGAACCACTGGGCTCGGCTGTGAGCCCAGTGATTCTGATGATCAGCAAAAATCGGGCTAGCGGAGGCCAGCCCGATTTTTGCTGATCGTCAGAAAAGCCCCAAAGTTTATTACAGTCATAGACCAGCTAATCTTTACATTTTACAAAATATTCAGTTAAGTAATGAATTGAATATTTCGAAGTTTACATATAGTAAAACAAAATTTGGTCACATCAACAGACAGCCCAGGTTTAAAATTGGACAGCAGATCCTCCAAGCAACAGCAGATACTCCAACTAACCACCCCGTTTTTGTTTTTTGTAAATTGTGGAGCTTGGAGTTCAGTTTGCAAACTCTCTTCAAAGGGGAAAGGGAAAGAGTTTCGTGTGTGGGGGTGTGGAGAATGGAGCACCCTCATGGAGATCGGGTCTGTCTCGTGTATGTTGCATTTTTTGTACCAGTGTCTGCTCTCTGTGCTTTCAAAACTCCTGAAATCTGCAAATGTCCTGAAAAAGCAAAAGCAGCAGGAGCAGGAGGGAAGCTGGGAGAGGGGGCGGGAATGCCTTACTTCCAAACACTCCATTCAGCTATGACAGAGGGAAAGAGTGAAACCCAGGAGAGAAAGGCCTAATGGAGCAGCTGAGCAGCTCCAGCTTTTCTGAATGGTGGGTCTCTTTCCCACCCAGCCCCAAGTTGCATTAAAAAAACCCCAAAAATTCCAAGGTCTCCCTCATCCTCCCTCAAAAAACCCCATTACTTTTTTTTAATTTTAACATCTTTATATTCTTGGACATTCAGTTGTTTCAATATTGGATCCTTTAGAGATAGAGAGGGGAGTGGATAAAGAATTATGCAGGATGTGGGAATATGTTAAGTGTTTTCTGCTAACGAATATTTACATGAATATACTTGTTTTATATTATTACATTCCTGTGAGTTCAGTTGCTGTTTGTGCCCTCAAGAACCCATGTGTGCCATGTTGTGTGTGTGTGTGTGTGTGTGTGTGTGTAAGATTCTTAACTTCCCAGTCAGTGTACACAGGATTGCAGTTTTATTATAAAAGTACAACAGCACAAAGTCTCAGGTGGTGCGGTTGTGTTTTGAAATAAGGGTCAAAGCTTTCAAACTGAGTCACTTGGTGACAACTCTAGACTGGAAAAACTCTGAAAGAACCACATCCAAGCACTGGTTTGCAGGATTGTTTGGATGTTTTAATTATACACCACCCTGAGCCATCTTGGAAGAGCGGTATAAAATTGAATTAATAATTAATAACTAATTAATAAAAATGTGAAATGAATTTGCATTGCTCTTTAGGACATGCTGTTTTACCATGGAAAACCTCTACTGTGAAAAGCCAATATACCTAAAATGCAGCATGTAATTTCTACAAGTTGCTTTTCCCATATTTTGCAAATTGTTTTGTTGGGTTTGAGAACAAACCCCCATCATTTGGTCCATATATCTTGGAGTGGATTCAGATGACAGCTTGGGTTGTCTGTTAATCTGCTGCACTATGTTACATGTGTCCTTAATGTTCTTCTGCAGCAGAGACATGGGTCCAGGAGAAGGAGAGGAAGGCAGTGAGGGGCCCATTTTAAAATCTTGTCTCTGGGCCCACTCCAACCTTGCTACGCCCCTGGGATGAAGATAAGGCAGCTTCCTATCTATGTGCTTCTGTTCCTATGTAAATTGTCTTGCTGTGAGACAAGCCCCACAGATCAGCTAGCAGCAAAGCCAACTTTGCCCCGCAGCTCTTTTGAATCAGGCTGAAGCACTTGAGGTGGGGAAAGTGTTCTGTTTTTCTTTGTGCCAAACCATTAAATTACACATCCAAAGGGGTATCAAACTGGCTCTGATTTGCTCTCGCCTGATGTTTGGATGTTCATAATGCTTGCTTGCCATAGCATTATGAGGTCAATGCCACAAATTCATTTCAATTACAACATTCCCTTCTGATCCCCACCTAGATTTCCATCTCCAGGTGTGGCCCAGTCAACGCGAACCAATTTTGAACAAATTTGCAGCAGCGGGCTAGCCTACCAAAAAGGGATTAGGACCAAAGCAATAAACTCTTGTCAGCTTTCATCTCCATGCAGCTCCAGCAACTTTTCAGTTGCATATACTGTATTTTAGAAGCTTATTTTGCCCTGTTCTTTTGGCACAGGGCTTGTTATGCAAAGATCATGAGACAACTAATGGGGAATCTTTTTGAGGGGGTGATGGTGGTGGAGTACTTTTTTGTTGTTTGTAGAACACAGATGAGATCAGATTAAAAAAAAGACAAAAGGAGATGAAGCAATCCGGCAGTTGTGCTGAAGCAATGGCAAACGTATCTTTCTTGTTCAACAACATTTTGTATCTCCATCAATAATCTTGCCAATGGTCATATAATTAACTATGTTAATCACACTCCCTTTAGTCTTTTTTATGATTGTTGTTGCTACGCATTTGCTTAAGAGCAATAGGCTGTAATTAGCAATCAATCTGCTGATATGCAAACTTGAGATTCAGTATGGTGATTTAACAATACCAGTCTCAATCACCCATTAGAAGATGTCAAACACTCCCACCTGTGAAATGCTCAGGTCCAATTGACCTGTGGTTCCATTCCCCTCTCTTCCACTCTCCTGTCCAAATCTGGGACTGCTCCCTCTCTGCAGTCTATTAGACTACTGTAACCTATTATATCCGGGGCTGCCCATGAAGACTGCAGAGAGGGAGCAGTCCAAGATTCGGACACAACAGTGGGGGAGAGGGGAGTGGAACTATGGGTCAATTGGACCTGCAGTTCCGTGTTACATCTGAAGGTGGCTCTTCTGAGGTTACATGGGCAGTGACCAGGAGAGGGTCTTCTTGACAATGTTGCCCTGTCTCTGGAACCTTCTCTCTGTGTGTGTTTGTATACATATACATACAGAAAAATGTTTTTGTTTACGTTGTTTTCAGATGGAGTTTATTGTTTATAACTTAATTTTGTGAGCCCTGCTGTGAATGCTGGGGGCTTTGGGGATTCCATCAGCAGGTAGTATTCATCCCTGATATATTCCTTACTCCTCCTTTTGTTCTCCACCTACCAGATTGGAATGTTACAAGAACTGTCATCGTAGTCATCATAGATTACGGTCCAGTAGCTTGAATAAATTATTCTAATGGAATAATTAGAGAATGAGAAAGAAGCCTCATTCACTCAGTCATGGAACAAGCGGAAGATGCCAGTGTGGCCAGATAGGTTGGTGCAACCTCTTTGCTTCCAGGCCATCCAATTTGCTACCAGGGGCGTAACTATCATAGGGCAAGGGGAGACAGTTGTCTGGGGGCCCACTGCCTTGGCCCCCCCGAGGCAAGTAACATGACTGACTCCCCCAGCCGTGCACCCACCCGGGTTTCCTTCAGTTGTTTTCATCCTCCAAAACTGATGAGAGTGTTACGACCTGGAGCTACCAGAACAGCATGTCTTTCTCTAGTACCATTAAGTGAATTGCATCGTCCACAATTTACAAAATCTTTTAAAAAAATAATAATTTAGGATATATATATATATATTTTTCCCACTCCCACTATCCCCGCAGACTCGGAAGAAGCTCTTCTCACCGATCGTGAGAATAACTTCATCATTTCCCTACACTCTCAGAAGTGCTTGGCCTTATCCAGACAGTCACCATCAATGAGGCTATTCTACCACTGTGAGAACCACCGGGCTAGGCTGCAAGCCCGGTGGTTCTTAAGTGGGTCACCTGCTTAAATAGCCCGGTGCTTAAACCGGGTTTGTGGAGCGAGTGCTCCGCAAACCTGGTTTTTGCAATCATGAGTTGCTGCTGTGTGGTTCTGTGCCACAGCAACTCATGAGGAGACCCCCGACCAGGAGGCTGAAAAGCAGCCTCCCAACTCGGGGGTCTCTCCAGCATGCCCTGCTCGCTCACACAGGACATGCTGGAGCTTCCAGGGGCTGCGCGGCCCCCAAACACCCCAGCCCCTGCCAGCTCCATGATGGAGCCAGCAGTTGTGTGAGCAGCTGCTGCGGCCTCCCAGAGCAGACTGACTGCTTGTCTGTGGGGAGAGCAGGCTTAGCCCGCTTTCCCCGCAAACTCTCTCGAGGTGGGTCTCGTTGATCACGAGACCCGCCTCAAAGTCTTGTTACTGGCTTAGTGGCACCTTTCCTGAAAAAGTGAACAGTGAACGCCTCTCTGAATATTCAAAAAGATTTGGGCCATTTTCTGCCATAATCCAGTTTTTAACTAACATTTTACTGTGCTCTGGAGGGGAAGTTATTTCGCTTTCCTGTCTCAGGCCCTAAAAAGTCTCGGGCCAGCTCTTATTTCTATAGTCAGTCCTCACCATACGCAACTGTCCAAAGTTCCTTGGAAAAGGACAACTGCTCAGTCGAAGAGCTTGGTATGCAAAAGGTCCAGGGTCAATCCCCTGAAACTGTTGCCTGCCAGTGTAGACAATCCTGAGCTAGATAGATCAATGATCTGACTTCATATATGGCAGCTTTCTACATTCCAATGTTTGTTCCTGCTTCGGGAAAAGATCCTAGCCCAGTGGCAGAGCATCTGCTTTGCATGCAGAATGTCCCAGGTTCACACCTTGGCAGCATCTCCAGGTAGGACTGGAAGAGACTCCTGTCGGAAACCTTGGAGAGCTGCTATCAGTCTGTGTAGACATTGAGGTCATTCACACAATCAAAAACTGTGAGCCTGGTCTCATGATCAGTGAGACCCAGTTTAGAAGGGTGATCGGGGAGAGTGGGCTAAACCCACTCTCCCCACACACGAGCACAGGGGGAGCCCTGGATGGCCAGATCGGCCGCCCACACAATTGCCGGCTCTGTGATGGAGCCGGCAGGGGCTGGGGGGAGCGGGGACTGATCGGCCCCCAGAGGCTCCAGCATGCCCTGTATGAGCGTGCAGGGCATGCTGGCGAGACTACCGGAGCTGGGAGGTGGCTTTTTGCAATCACTCCGCAAACCCGGTTTTAGGGGAGGCATACTTGAGCGGATTACCCACTCTAGAACCACCGGGCTCGCAGTCGAGCCCGGTGGTTCTCATGATTGCAGAAAATCAGGCTAGCCTCCGCTGGCACGATTTTCTGCAATCGTGAGAATAGCCTCTGTGTTTTGCCCAGGTTTGGGTGTTGTGTGTGCTCCCAATTTTGGGTTGTGTAAAAGCAAGGCAAGAGGAAAACCTGGGGAGAAATGATTATGTGGAAGCACAAGGTTTTCCTCCTACCTTGCTTCCACACAATCTCTTCTCCCCAGGTTTTCCTCCTACCTTACGACCTGCTTGTCTGCGGGGAGAGTGGGTTAAGTCCACTCCCCCTACAAACCCCCTTTTGGCTCTACACACTGATCGTGTGTAGAACCTTCCTGTGTTTTAGTACTAGGAAAAATGGAAAGAACCTGATCTCTCTAGGCCAGGCCTATAGCCAGACCAAAAATTTAGCAGGAGAGGGCCACCAGAAAAGAACGGTGGACAGCTGATATGGCCCCCATCAGGCTCAAATGTAAGGAAAATTATTTGTTTGCAAAATATTGGGGGGGGGGCAGAGAGAAATTTAGGGGAGGGGCAGGTCCACCCTAGCCCACCCCCTGGCTATGGGTCTGTCTCCACACTGTGCTTAATTTTATAAACCTCCATCATGCCCCCATAGTAGATTTTTCCCAAATAAAAAACCTGAAACCACTATAGATGAGTGGAATGCATTTCTTCGTTGCTAATGTGGCAGCGGCAAAAATCAAAGCCTCTTGAAATACCATCTGATTGAATGCAAATCTGCTTTATAACTGACAGACATTTGTGCCCTTATCTAAACTCCTCAGTTTAAAAGGATGAGAGCGGGGTGGGAGGGAGAGTAGAAAGCAAACACTGAAATCTTTATATAGGCCATCAACACCCCCACCGCCCTGCCCTCCACCCCCTACAAGTGGTTCCAATTTGCCCTCATAATTAAATCTATAAGCATTTAAGGGTTTCCACTCAGATCCTTTTGCTACTTTGGAATTTTACGGCCTGTTTTGCAAAGAAAACAAACTGGTCTGAGTCACCAACGGCGGGAGTTGAAAGTAGGAGGAGGAGGTTGGTGAAAGCTCAGTTCAAGTGGCTCTGCAAAGAGACAAGTCAAAAATTCTAAATATGGATCTGAGAATAGTGTAAAAAGGATTAGGGATCTTTGTCCCTTGAAGAGCAGGAATGGCGGGGGGGGGGGGGGAATGCACACAAAACCATCGGCTGCCAGCGGTGCCTTTTTCAGGGAGAGCATCAACTGATCAAAGTAACACACACCAGTTTGTAAATATGCTAATCTTCATGTTTACACAAAAGTGTCAGCACTCACTTTACATCACAAAGAGGCTCGTACAGTGGAAGATTAATTAATTCCTAGGCCTGTGATCACTTGTAAATACTGGTCGTACCAGTACCCTGCCCTCTTCCTGTATTTGAACAGCTTCAAGAGAGGTGTATGTGGCTAAGACAGATCATCTGGAGACACTTCAATGTCATCTCTGTCTCTAATGTGATTCCCCCCCCCGTGCCCCTAATTTTTTATATATTTAAACAAAGACGTATTGGGTGTATAATATCTTTAAGGGCTTCATGGTTTCAGATTAGTAAATACATGTCTCCCAAAGTTGTTGACATCAGTGTATTTTCACTGGTCACTAAAAAGTGAAAAAGGATACAGACCTCCTTTCAGAAGATGTCCCACAACCTTAAATAGGAAGATGACATTGAGCTCATTCACACAATTAAGAACTGTGTTCTACCTGGGTTTGGGAGCTGTGTGTGCTCCCAGTTTTTGGTTGTGTGGAAGCGAAGGTAAGAAGGAAACCTGGGTAGAAGTGATTGTGTGGAAGCTAATTAGGAGGAAAAGCTACCCAGGTTTCCCTCTTACCTTGCTTCTACACAACCAAAAATTGGGAGCAGTGTTCCCTCTAAGAGGGATTCCCAGATGTTGTTGACTACAACTCCCAGAATCCCCAGCTGCAATGGCTTTTGCTTGGGGATTATGGGAGTTGTAGTCAACAACATCTGAGAATCCCTCTTAGAGGGAACACTGATTGGGAGCACACACAGCTGTCCCAAACCCAGACAGAACACAGTTCTTGGTTGTATGAATGCCCGCATATACTGGCAAGTAGGCATATTTGCACATTTAGAAGTATGTCTTTTTAAATGCATATTTAAAAGTATGTCTCTTATTTTTCTCTTCTAAAGATGGCTAAACACATCACCACTTAAACCGTCCACTCGGGCACATAGGAAGCTGCCCTATACCAAGTCAGACCATCGGTCTGTATAGTTCAGTGTTGTCCACACTGACTGGCAATGGCACTCTAGAGTTCCAGACAAAGAGCATAAGACATAAAGATGAAGAGATGGACACGGGACAGCACATTTCTTATCACGTCTTGTTGGACACTTAGAATTCCAATGAGGACTTTATGGTTGGTCCACTACGAAAGGAACACCTCTCTAGGACTTCCCCTCTGCTCTTGCTTTTTATACTAGTCCCATAGACTTTTCAGAACGAGTTGCAGCGATTCTTTGGAAGTTGTTTTGTTTTCCAAATAGCAAATTCTGGACCAATCTATCTACAGATGATATATGCTCCCCATTAAGGGTTTAGTGCTGGTCGTTGTCTTGGGCAGTTTGACGCTACTCTTTTAAGAGCGGGCTTAGCTTTATCACCCTGTTTTCATGTGGTCATATTTCACCTCTCCAACGCTTTCAGATATTTAGTACACAGGACACAAATTTAGGCCTCCTGTTTGTTTTGATTGGTGGGACCTCTTTCCTCTCTTCAACATTCTCAAATGTTCCCTGGTTTAAGCCAAGTTATCTAAGGTAATCCGCTCTTGCCCTTACCAGGGATATCCCACTTTGTTCATAAGCACATAACATAACTCTAGTCCCTAGTGATTTCATTGTGAAATTAAAACCCAGACACTCATCCAGATGTCTTAGAAGATAAGGGCAGGCCTAATCCTTCTGTCACAGAGGACTTGAGGACCAAGAATTCACCTATACATCATCACATCCTTATTAGCTCCGACCATGGCGATCCCAACACAAACATTTTCCACAAGGTCTGCATTGAAGCTTAGCAGTGTTAAGAAAACAGCCTCTGGCGATATGTTATTTTAGGCTGAAACAAAAGTCGACATGAATGGCAATAGAAACAGAGAAGTATTGTTTTCATTTTCAATGCAAACCCATAACTGGTCTTAAATGAAAATCCAAGTCAACTTTAGATGTAAAACGCTGTCGAGCAGAAACGGGCTATCGGGTATCAACACACTTCTGTGGGCTGGAATGCCCAAGCCCCCGTCTTAAGCAGCCCAATGCAGCATGGGAAGGACAATTAAGATAGCAGAAGCTGAAAGCTTTATCTGATTAAAACTGATATGCTGATTGACTTTGACAGAGTGAAATCACTTCCAGTTCAAAAAGAGAGAAGGAGAGAACAAAAGCCATGGTGTATGCCAGTCCTTCACATAAACCAGGGTGGCACAGATTCGGCCCTCCAGCTGCTTATGGACTACAACTCCCATCATCTCCAACCTCAGTGGCCAATAGTCAGGGATGTTGGTGGTTGTAGTCCAACATCTGCGGGAGGGCCCAAGTTGTGTAGCCCTGATATAAATGAAACATAGGAAGCTGCCATAAACCGAGTCAGACCATTTGTCCATGTAGCTCAGTATTGTCTACACAGACTGGCAGCGGCTTCTCCAAGGTTGCAGGCAGGAGTCACTCCCAGCCCTATCTTGGAGATACCAGGGAGGGAACTTGGAACCTTAGATGCTCTTCCCAGAGTGGCCCCATCCTCTATAGGGGGATATCTTACAGTGCTCACACATGTAGTCTCTCCTTCATTTGCAACCAGGGCAGACCCTGATGAGCAAAAGGGACAAGTCATGCTTGCTACCACAAGACCAGCTCTCCTCCCATTGAAGTTAGGGTAAAAGTAAATGTGGCAGGCCAACAGCTAAAATGCTGTGGGAATTCAGTTGTTGGAATGGGAGGCAATTGGGAGGGCCATTTCGATTGTGACCATTGTGAAGGGGGGGGGGGCAAGGGATAACCTGTCACTCCCATACCATGGCTCTTATTCCAATTTCCCCTCCAGCTTAGCCCCTCCTTATGGAAACTTACCCGCACACCTTTCTGCCCATATATTTTCCCCGCTGTGGCTCATAGCTGCTTCAGGGAGGGTGCTTCATTGTGGCTAGGGGATGACAGGATCTGTAGCCCCACAACATTTGAGGACCTATGTTTGAGGAGTCCTGCCCTAATGGCTGCCATTTACTCCACCAAACTTAGATCAAGAGGATTTTTACTCAAGAGAATTGGCAGCTAGAAGCCCAAAGCCAAGAAATGGGCTGGTCAGTTCAAATCAGTTTAGCCCTGACTCTTCATTTTTTACCTTCCTCCTGAAGTTGCCTTTTGCAATGGTGCAGGGCCAGTAGACCCTTATAACTAGCAGAATTCATTTAATAGGGTTGAGACTCTATACATAGCCCTCAATGTTCCCTTCCTTCCTGCCCTTTTCTATCAAGGTTCCAACTAGTTCCTTCCTCCCTGCCCTCTTGAATCTAAAGTTCCCCCTGACCTGCTTTCTCCTTAGCTCCTCCTCCTTTCACCTCCATGTCTCCACCACCCTGTGGTTCCCCCTGGTTCCTGCCTTTAATAGGTTCCCTATCTCCGCTGCCTTTTCCCTGGAGCCTCCTCCATCTGTTCTTCTGGCAGTTTGTTGCCTTACCTTCATTTTCCCAATCGCCTTGCCTATCTCTGCATCTGCTATGTCAGTTGGGCTGAAATGGGGACAGGCCGAGACCTGGGGAGAGGTCTAAGGAGGTAGGGGGTGGTAGAGGCAGAGATTCCAGAGGCATGAAGAAATTTCCTTCCCTCACAGAAGTTGCTGGAGATGTGACTCCATAAGCATCGGCTCCTAACATCAATATTGGCTAGAGAGTATAGGACTGCTTCCTTGTTCTCTTTCCTTTCTGCATCTCGGCTCTAAGTTGCTTCTGATTGGTTGGCATTCCCTTCTTCTTTGTTCTCTCAGTTCTTTCTCCTTCCATCCACCATGAGGTAGCTAGCACAGGGTGTAGGCTTTCAAGCTAGGTTTGTAACTTCTTCAAATCAATCTTCACTTAATAAAATAGCAAGTACTTAATAAAATAATACAATACTTAAATAAATCTTGTCTTAGCCCTTCAGCAATTGTCTCCCGATCTCCTCTGTGAGCTTTGCTCTCACCATACTGGGTCTCTCTGCCAAAGAAGGGGTTGATTCAAATTCTCCCCTACAGAAACTGAGCTGTGAACTTTAGATCCCTGCGCAAGAGAATACCCTGAGGTCATTCACACAATCAGAAACTGTGTTCTGCCCGGGTTTGGGTGCTCCCAATTTTTGGTTGTGTGGAAGCAAGGTCTACCCAGCAAGGTCTACCCAGCAAGCAAGGAGCACACAGCTCCCAAACCCGGGTAGAACACAGTTTTTGATCGTGTGAACGACCTCCTAAGTCAATCCACCAGCTCAATCAGTGTCAGAAGCTTCACCATCACCGGTATAATCCAATATAGATAGCTGATGGCTCCCTTCCCACCCCACCCCACCTGATTTTCCCAAGCACACTGGAAAAACTCACCATTCTCATTTTTCGACCACTTAGCATTCTGCCACAAGAAGAAACAGGCTTTTCATTGTGATGACTGCTCCTCTAATAACTATATTGCTGTAAACTGAGGCGTCTTAATTTGGCCCACAGGACTCTTTAGCTTCTTTAAACTTTTATAAAACCCTTTAATGAGATTTGCTGCCTGGTGCTTTGTACATGAAAGCTGAGAGCTAGCAGCTAAAGCCACCCACCTGCTAGAAAGATTAGGATGAAGCACATGGAAAAAAGCATTTGTGCCATATGTTGGAAAGCTAGTAAGACTGCTGTGTGTGTGTTTCTATTCTGTTAATAAAATAAGGTAAGCATTTTCTCTCCTCTGTCTTAAGAACATAGGAAGCTGCTTTTTACTGAGTCCGAGAATTGGTCTGTCTAACCCAGTATTGTCTGCACCAGGCCTGCTCAACTTAGGCTGTTTTTGGACTACAGTTCCCATAATTCCCAGCCACAGTGGCCAATCGCCAGGTATTATGGGAATTGTAGGCCAGCATCTGCAGGAGTTGAGAAGCCTTGGTCCACACTAGCTGTCAGTGACTTTCCAAGGTTTCAGGCAGGGGTCTTTCCCAGCCTTACCTGGAGATGCTATGCGGGAGTGAGCCTGGGACCTTCTGCTTGTGAAGCAGCTGCTATGAACCTTCCCAGCAATATACATGTGGGTCATAGGCTACACTGAGTCAGCCCATTGGTTCATCTAGATCAGGATTATCTACTGTGACTCATGGAAGCAGCTCTCTAGGGTTTCAGACACGGGTCTTTACCAACCCTACCTGGAGATGCTCTCGGGGATTGAACCTGGGACTTTTGGCATACAAAGTAGATGCTCTGCCCGTGAAATACAGTCCTAATCGAACATCCTGTTCCCCACAGTAGCCAACCAGATGGCTCAAGGAAGCCCCCAAGCAGGGCATGGCGTCCATGGCCTTCTTCCATGGTGGCTCTTCAGCAGGTAGCATTCTGTGGCCTCCTGCCTCTAATTATGGAAATTCCACTTAGCCATCATGATGACTAATAACCACTGCTGGACCTCTCTTCTTCTATTAATCTGAACCCACTGCTCCTTTTAAAGCCATCTACATTATTGGCCATCACTACATCTAACAGCAGTGAATCCAGACCAATGGAACTCCCAGAATCTTTATTGTTTTTCAAAAAGTTGGTTTGTGAGTGAGTGAATCTGAATCAAGGTCACAGCACAGTTTTTATGAAAGGCAGTATATACATCAAACAAAACAAACAACCTTTTGTTTCTGAACAGATCCCCTGACAAGTCTTTCCCCCACATTGCTATTAGCCCTGTAGGAGAAAACTCTGGGGCACAAAAAGGACTCCCAACAGAAAGCCTCCCCCAATCTCCTGGAATCATTATAGTATTTTAATTTCAGCAACCCCTGAAACTACTATGATTCCCAAGAGACCCTGCACCTTTTTCAGGACTGCAGGGAGGGTTAGGGAAAAACCTCTTACAGGAGACCTTTCTAAGCCCTTTGCCACCAGGAGTAACAGAAAGTTAAGAATGAGAATGGCACATGTATTCCTGGTAAGTATGGAAGATAGGAAGCTGCCATATACTGAGTCAGACCATTGGTCTATCTAGTTCAGTATTGTCTTCACAGACTGGCAGCGGCTTCTCCAAGGTTGCAGGCAGGAATCTCTCTCAGCCCTATCTTGGAGAAGCCAGGGAGGGAACTTGAAACCTTTTTGCTCTCCCCAGAGCGGCTCCAACCCCTGAGGGGAATCTCTTGCAGTGATCACACATCAAGTCTCCCTTTCATATGCAACCATGGCAGACCCTGCTTAGCTAAGGGGACAAGTCGTGCTTGCTACCACAAGACCAGCTCTCTCTCAAGCTTTGGGGAGGGATTGAAGTGGGCCTGATTCAAGTGGGCCCTGCCCCAACAGCTGCTTTTAGTAAAAGAACAGAGATGCCACTGTTCCAGTCTTGAACTCCCATGAGGCAGAAATAGCAGTAAAAGAGAAGGGGAAAGAAAATGACAAAGAAGAGGAGACCAAGAGAGGGAAGGGTGGAGATGTGGAGGAAGGTATATTAATGATGTGTTTGGACATCCATGGGAATTTTAAAGGGACGCAGGATGAAATGTGGGGAGGGCAGGAGGTTTCAAGATTGCAGAGAGGCTGTGTTTTTAAGGATCACTCTCCACTCCTGATCTTATCACAATAGCACTTGTTAAAGGTGATGTGCTTCATTACATGTTTTGGTATGTGTTATGACAGCAAGGAAACAGAGCCTCGGTTAAGTAACAGCAAGACCATGTTTATTCAGATATAACACCCAGCGCGGAGGTGAGTTCTGTGTGAACTCCTGGATTGCCCAGAAAGCAGTACAGCATTTCTGGATGAGTGGAAGACACAGGAAAAGCATCCAAGGCGTGCAGAATATTCACATGACATTTGCTGTGCTCCACTTTCCCCCAAAATAACATGGCATGTCAGCACTGGTTAATTTGCTATAATAAATTGCCGTAGTAATAGTAATTATTTACTATCAAGCACAATTATTTACTATCAAGTGATTAAAACTGCAACAGTGCATCCTCCTTGTTGTGTGAGCAACCTGTTGTAATCCATTGCGATATTGCAACCTGTTGTAATCAATTTCAAGAATAAAAATAATTTTTTTAAAAAATGGCTGCATTCCAAAATGGAGTCCTTAATGCAATGCCCCATATAGCCATTTCACACATTACTCCAAGGCAAACCTGGGTTTTCTACCAAGAGTGTATTCAACAGGGATTTGTAGTAAACTGCAGCTACCCAAGAAGTGTGCCAGCGAGATACATGTGTTTGCCCTTTCATGCTTTCTATGTTTAGGTGTACATTTAAACCATGTTCAGAGAGCCAGAGTGGTGTAGTGGTTAGAGTGCTGGACTAGGACTGGAGAGACCCGAGTTCAAATCCCTCTTCAGCCATGATACTAGCAGGGTGACTCTGGGCCAGTCACTTCTCTCTCAACCTAACCTACCTCACAGGGTTGTTGTGAAAGAGAAACTCAAGTATGTAGTACACCGCTCTGGGCTCCTTGGAGGAAGAGCGGGATATAAATGTGACAACAACAACAAGTGTCCAGATATCTGTACACTTGTACATGTTTGGGGGTGAATAACTGTACCTGTGTTCATTTAAACAGTGAAGGAGGCTCTCCACACGATCAGTGTGGAGAGCCTGCAGGGCTTGTGTGGGGAGAGTGGGTTTGACCCACTCCCACTCTCCCTGCACACGAGCATTCCGCCCTCTCAGGGCGGCTGGATTGGCCGCCCACATAATTACTGGCTCCGTCATGGAGCCTGAAGGGGCAGCGGGAATCCCAGAATGCCCTGCACGAGTGCATGGGGCTTTCTGGGGAGACCCCCCCACTGATGCCGGGAGGCTTGTTGTAGCCTCCTGGTCGGGGGTCTCCTCCTCAGTTGTTGTGACATAGAGCCACGGTGCGGTATCTCACTATAGAAAAAAACGGGGTTAGAGGAGTGCGTGGTCTGCTAACCACATTCTAGGGCAGGGATCCTCAACGTTGAGCCCCCAGATGTTCTTGGACTTCAACTCCCATAATCCCCAGCCAAAGGCCACTGGGCCTGGGGATTATGGGAGTTGAAGTCCAAGAACATCTGGGGGCCCAACGTTGAGGATCCCTGTTTTAAGGGAGGCTGCTTTGGCAGGCTAGCCACTGTTGAACCACCAGGCCCACCTGCAAGCCTGGTGGTTCTCACAATGCAGGAAAACTGGACTGGGCTCCCTTAACCCATCCCCACTCAACCTTGAGAATAACCTCCTTCTGTTAAAATGCGCCTCAATTGCATGGTATAGAAAGTGTACTGCTCTACCTGTGTTCAACATAACATGTGAATGACCGTACCCGTATACCAATCTGTAGATCATTCATTGTACAAGTGTTGAACACACCATATGAATAGGACCTAATGCCCTATATTCCAGTCCCGGAGTGGAAGTGGGGCTAAAACGCAGCCAGCAGCAAGAGCACTGAAAAGCAGTCAGCACTTGCCTCTCTGTCCATAAGATCCATTTCATTAAACTATTAATATTCCTGATTCCACACCATTGCCTTGTCCTTCCATGCCACAACTCTTTCCCTTGGATTTGACAATCATCTCCATCAGCTTCAAACTTCTCAGCAATCACTTCCTGGGGAAGTGAAAGGCTTTGCAGACTGTGGGCCCCTTCTATCAGCAATCAAGCTTGAAGTGTTTGCAGACGGCGGGCTTTCCCCATCAACAATCAAGCTTGCACTTGCTCCTCCTGTTTGATCCCCCGGTATATAAAGGTGAGGCTGCCACACACATACTCCTTTGCTCAGTCTTAAGTCTGGTCTACCAGGAGTTGGTTTTTGTTACACGTCTCTTTTCATTCTGTCTTTCATTGCTGTTTTTAGAGTTGGGGAGCAAAGCCAGAAAATAAAATCCTTGAGGCTAGGGGTGTGCACAATCTCTGGATACCAAAGGCATCTGAATCTGGGTTCAAGATCAGTTACCCTCAAGATTAGTAGCTGTTGATAGACCTGTTCTCCATGGATTTGCAGAGGAGGAAGGAGAATAGAACAAGATTGTTTCCATAAACTACTAACTGGTATCTGGTCCTTTCCCTATCTGACTCCAGTACCACCAGCTATTCTGCAAGAAACAAGGAGAAAACGACTCTTCCATTGGCCAGTTGTGATAATGATTCATCCTGTGTTTCCTTGTCTGAATCCCTTCCCCTTCCCCTTTCCTTTCCTTACTAATGTGTCATTGTCTGCACCGCCATTAGATTGAAGCCTGAGAGCAGGACCTGTGCTATTTTTCTTTTTTGTACAGCACTAGCAATTGTATACAGAAAGAGAGACTGATTCAATAGTTGGAAAGAAAAATAGAGTAAGAGCAGGGAGTTGAGAGAATAATGAAAAGGGTTGAGGCAAAGAGGAAAAGAAGTAATCTGGATAAAGAGACATTCACATTTCTCTTCTCCAATTCCGCTGTCAATGGAACAGACAAACCCAGAAAATGCCTCCGGGGACTCGGTTTCCCAGGGGCCTTTCAATCAGAGAAAGGAAAGGGCACCTTTGGGGTGAATATGCTCTAAACAGGGATGCAACCCAGGGAAGAGATGAAATGCAGTTGTGAAGATTGCAGGAGGTCTGAAAGCTTGCCTCAGTGAAATCCCTCCAATTGCAAGGCTTCCGGTGTTTGAAAACTCAAGTGTCAAGCCAGTTTCCCAAGGCAGAAGCTGAAACAGCAGGCCAGGTATAGCAACATGAATGGAAACTGGAAGGAAAGGAAACATTTCCTGTCTTTCAGATGTGCAAACTCTTAGGTTGCCTCGAGCAGGGGTGTGCATGGGACCGTTCTTGGTGGCTGGTTGGAATTTGAACCGAACTGCCAGTCTGTGAACTGGTTTGGTTGAACTGGCCAGTGGGAATCCAGTAAGGTTTCCCCTTACAAGCAAAGGGGGGTCCTGCCTTCAAAAGGTTTCTATGGGCGGCCAGGTGCTCTGGGTGGTGGGGTGGGGTGGTGGTGGGAGAAGGTACATTACTGGTAGTGGCTGCTCTAACCCCCCATCCCCCAGAGCATGACCCAAGGGGGGGGGGTCTTGGAAATGGCCTCTGAGTACCAGTTGCAAGGGAGCAACATCAGGAGAGGGGGCATTCCTTCATCTCCTGCTAGTCTGGTGGCAACTCCGAGGCGGTCCTGCTCTGTAGCTGCTCCTGGGCTGTGGAATGCACTCCTGGCAGAAATCTGTACTTTGAGTTCACGGTTGACTTTCTAGAGAGCCCTGTTATCCTGGCCTTCCAGGGTTTTTAAATGGTTTTAAATGTTTCAATTGTGAATGGCTTTTTTTGCTGTTTTTACATTGTTTTGTTTTTAAAAGGATTTATTTGTGGGTTTTATTTTTGTTGCTGTGTACCGCCCAGAGCCATTTGGATGGGGCAGTATATAAATGTAATAAATAAATACATACATACATACAGTGGTCTTCCTAGATGGATCTGGTGGGCCACTGGGAAATCAGATGCTTGACTACATAGACCTTAAGCCTGATCCATCAGGGCTGTTCTACTGTTCCTATGCTAAGTTACCAGTACTACTACTATTACTACAACAACAACAAATATTGTTTGAAATCAGTCATAGAGTGGTTGATGTCACACCCAGAGATGAAAGTTTGGGGCGGTGTACAAATGTGATAAATAAATAAAATAAATTTGATAAATAAAATAAATCAACGGAATGGAGAACACAGCCTTGGATGCTGATCTTAAATGTCAAGTAGGCGTGATGTCATGCAGCTGCATAACCCTGCTAACTGGGCAAAGAGGCACATTTCTAACATGGTGATTCTCTTTCTTTAGCAGCGGGGAGAGTAACTGGCCCTATCCACGCCCAGCACAGCATGTCTCCAGTGCCTGTTGCTGGTGTCTGTCTTATGTATCTTTTTAGATTGTGAGCCCTTTGGGGACAGGAAGCCATCTTATTTATTTATTATTTCTCTGCTTTGGAAACTTTTGTTGAAAAGCAGTATATAGATATTTGTTGCTGTTATGCAGGAGCAAGTGGTTCTTAAGGAATTCTAATAATACCAGCAGATTGTCTACACTGGCACAGCTTGCAGGGTTTCAGGCAGGAGTCTTTGTCAGACCTACTCAGAGTTGCTGACAGGGATTGAACCCAGGACTTTGTGCATACAGAGCAGATGCTCCACCACTGAGCTACAAAAGCATCAAAAACATCTTGTGGTTTAAGGCAGTCTCTTCTTGCAAATTAAGATTGATGAAGAATGCATATTTTGAGGTGGTTTTTTTGTTTTGTTTTTGCAGTTGCTCTTACAGTTTTTTAAAAAATGTTACTGTTTTGTACCCATGTCAACATCAATTACAGCATGTGGGTTTCTCATCGCACATAAAAATCTCTCAAGCCCAGAACTTCTCCCATTTTATACAGGTTGTTGTGACGTCAAGGTATATAATTAACCCCAGTGATTCACTCATAACCACCCCATGTTCTACTTTGAAAGTATATTGTCAACTGCTTATATAAGCTCTTGGCAAACGGGCACTGATATTTTTCAGGTTAACATACTAGAGGTATTAGGAACATAGAAAGCTGCCATATACTGAGTCAGACCATTGGTCCATCTAGCTCAGTACTGTCCGCATAGACTGGCAATAGCTTCTCCAAGGTTGCAGGCAGGAATCTTTCTCAGCCCTTTCGTGGAGATGTTGCCAGAGAGAGAACTTGGAACCTTCTGCTCTTCCCAGAGTGGCTCCATCCCCTGAGGGGAAGATCTCATAGTGCTCACACTTCTAGTCTCCCATTCATATGCAACCAGGGCAGACCCTGCTTAGCTAAGGGGACAAGTCATGCTTGCTCCCATAAGACCAGCTCTCCTCTCCTATGGTTACAGGCAGGAGTCTCTTCCAGGCCTATCAGGAGATGCCAGGGAGTGGACTTGGAACCCTCTGCATGCAAACTTCCCAGAGCAGCCCCATCCCCTAAAGGGAATAACTTACAGTGCTCACAGATCAAGTTTTCCATTCAAATGCAACCAGGGTAGACCCTGCTTAGCAAAGGAGACTTCTCATGCTTGCTATCGCAAGATCAGCTCTTGTCTCTTCCCTGCTTGGTTTTTAAATCAGTTTTAAATGCAGGCCATTGCAGAATAAATAAATGTCACACACAGGAAGCAGAAAGAAGCCTTTCATAGCCTGTTCACACTTTGCATTCAACACATGTGCAATTTTTGACCTGCACACTGACAGTTATTCACATGTTACATGTAATCTGTATACAATAGCACGCATGGTCTATACTCTAAATATTTGAGAGATCCAGCTCCTAGGTTGGCTTTTAAAATGAAAGCATATACTGTACAGTCATTCGCATAAACATCTGCACATGGAAAAGATACCTGTATGTGCATACAGTGTAATATGTAAATAGCCCTGATGTGAAACCGTGAATGTGGTGAGATGGTCAATGAGACCCATGATAAATGTTTCCCTATTCTCTTCTGAGAAAAGTTGTGACTATGCACTTCCCGTGCCATCTTTAATCTGCCCAGGGGAGCAACTTCTGAATTTGCGCAGAGCAGCTAAAAATACTAGGGCTGTTCTCATGGTCACTAAGTAAGTATGGAGAATGTCCTACGCAAGTCCAGGTGCACTCTCCTGGTTTCCGGTTGTGTGTGAGTGGAAAGCTAGGTCAGAGGAGAGGAAAATGATTGTGTGGGAAGTAGGTGCAGGGGTCCAACAGCGTTTACTCCTACCTACGAATGTGACGAATATTTATATACCGCTTTTCAACAAAAGTTCCAAGGTTTGTTTTGTGTGTGTGTGTGTGTGTGTGTGTGTGTGTGTGTGTGTGTGTGTAATAAATAGGCTGACTGTCCCCAAAGGGATCACAATCTAGAGAAGAAACATAAGATAGACACCAGCAACAGACACCACTGGAGGTACTGTGCTGGGGATTGATAGGGTCAGTCGCTCTCCCCCTGCTAAATAAAGAAAATCACCACTTTAAAAAGATGCCTCTTTGCTCAGTTAGCAGGGGTAACCTATTTAATATGCTGGGGAGACAGGGCCAGCCCACCCACTGCTGCCTCGTTCGCCTAGTGCCAAGTGGGGAAGGGTGCCAATGCCCTGTGTCACTGTGCCCCCTGCCCCCTCATGGGCAGCTGGTGCACACACTGTTGGAGTCAGCTAGTCAGGGCAGGTGACAGGGATTGCCACCTAATGGGAGGCATTTGCCCGCACAGGTGACGGTGGTAGGGGAATGCTAAAGCCCCCAATCCTTGGGCTCTGTTTAAAAAGATGCCGTCGGAACCTGCACCCACCTCCTGCACCATCATTTCCCCCTCCTCTTTTAACTCACATGTGGCTGGAAACCGGGTACCATGCTTAGCTCCTGAAGGTGGCTAGGATGCTTGTCCGACCCAGTTAACAGCTACAAGAGTGGCCTTTTTGTGCACTTTCAAGAGATGCTAAATGCTTTGTGGTATGTTTGGAGTATTGCATTTTCGATATGTCGGTCACACTGTGTTCGTGCCATAAATGTTGTTTTCTGCCCTGCGCTTGTATATAGGATAGTGAGAGGGAAGCTGGTCTTATGGTAGCAAGCATGGTTTGTTCCCATAGCTAAGCAGGGTCTGCCCTGGTTGCATATGAATGGGAGACTTGATGTGTGAGCACTGGAAGAGGTTCCCCTCAGGGGATGGAGCCACTCTGGGAAGAACAGAAGGTCCAAAGTTCCCTCCCTGGTTTCTCCAAGATAGGGCTGAGAGAGATTCCTGCCTGCAACCTTGGAGAAGCCGCTGCCAGTCTGTGAAGACAATACTGAGCTAGATAGACCAATGGTCTGACTCATTATATGGCAGTTTCCTATGTTCATATATACATGTCCTTCAATTTAGCAACAGAAATCTCACCCCTGCCATTCATTCATAATTGGCATAATTACATACCTTGTACAAAACCTAATTTTTTGTAATGTAACTCAGGACATCATGTATTCCATCACTTAAAAAAAAAAAATCCTCTGACGCAACAAATAGAGTTGATTAGCATTTTGCTGCCTTTCCTCATTTCTCAGCCAGCATATTTTGCTTGAGCAAATGTGGCTGTGTGGAGTTAAAACATTTCAGAGGGGAAAAAATCAATTATTCAAATGGGTGGCTATAGATTATCCAATGCTTCCCCACACACTGCTGTAATTTATATCAGTATCATTTGTTATAACTAGTAAAATACTAAAAGCTTTTTAAAAAACCAAAATGATTTACTTTTCTTACCGCCCGCCCCCATCCAGACTTTTATGTGAGCTGTTGCTAATTAATATTGCCCTTCCTGATGGCTTTGCAGAAGGCACAATTCAAACAAACCAATTATAAATGATTTTCTCAATGTAAACTTTTAAATATCGTAGCCCCAGGGGTAGCTGAACATAAAAGTACAATTTAGAAAACATGAGGTTTGGCTAAGGTCAGGGATATCTCCAGCAAGTGATGGATGTCAGTGGAGAAATGTCTGGTTTGGGGTGGCAACATTTCCTTCAAGACTAAACAAAATGCTACCGGCAGTGATAAATAGATATAAAAAATACACATGAGTAATATCGTCCAAGAGGCAAAGGTGATGGGGAAAAAAAAAGAAAAACTCTTGCGGTAGTTATTGATAACTTGTGAACCCTTTTAAAGGTGTGGGGGGGGGGGGGCTGAGATGACAGCAGCACCCTGAGTGACTGAGGGTGTGTGTCTGTGTATCTGTGCAGGCTCGGAGAGGGCCTGTGGATTGGTGACTTTGACCTCCCCCCTGAACACACAAAACAAGCCCCCTCCCCATTCTTTGGCTATCAACAGCTACTAGCCTTGATATCTATATACTTCCATCAGGATCAGAAGTGGCATGCCCCTGAACACCAGGTGCTAGGTAACACCAAGGGAGAAGGTAGATGCCCTCTATCCCTCACTTAGGAAGCGGCCATATACTGAGTCAGACCATTGGTCTATCAAGCTCAGTATTGTCTTCACAGACTGGCAATGGCTTCTCCAAGGCTGCAGGCAGGAATCTCTCTCAGCCCTGTCTTGGAGATGCTGCCAGGGAGGGAACTTTGGACCTTCTGTTCTTCCCAGAGTGTCTCCTTCGCCTGAGGGGAATATCTTACAGTGCTCACAAATCAAGTCTCCTGTTCATATGCAACCAGGGTGGACCCTGCTTAGCTAAGGGGACGAGTCATGCTTGCTACCACAAGACCAGCTCTCCTCTCAGCTTGTGTGCTTCCTAACTGCACCAGGACGGCGGCTTCATGAGGCAGGATGCTCGACTGGATGGACCAGTCTGTTTTTTTGTTCTTATGAACAGAAGTAATGGCAGAGAAAGTGGAATTCCCCCTACTGAATCAAAATGATCAGTAAAATTTGGATGTGGAGTCCATGGCTCATCCCGACCCCAGATTTCTTCAAATCACTGGAAATACCATCGTGCCTCCATTCAAACCCACAGGAGCAACAAAACCAGTGTCTGTCATCACTACTTCATTAGGGAGAAACACTCCTAAATCATTAGTGAGTCACATTCTTGGTTTCCAAAGAGCAACCAGCACCACAAAAAGACCGCCTTGCGATGTTCCCTGATTGTCCACTGATAGTTTAGAACTGTACCCAGATATAAACTTGGCTGTCGTCATGTGCAGCAGTGTGAGGTAACTCTTGATTCTGGCCTGGCTTATTATTTATGTCTAAAATTGATGAGAATTCCCTCTGTCAGGGATGTAAAGTACGAGAGGATATGGGCCAAAATGTCAGCCTGTCTTCTGTGTCATGGGGATTACTCTGGTCAGGAATGTGTTTAACTGAGCCATACATCTTTTCAGTACATAACCACTTGTCTCACTCTTGCCATCATTTCATCATCATCTTCTCTCTCTCATTTTTTGGAAGAAATGTTCCTTTAAAAAAAAAAAAGGATATGAAGGTGTCGTTGCCAGCGTTAGATTTTAAAAATGTTGTGGCTTCCCAGGGAAGCAGCAGAGCCCAAAGCAGAAGCTAGCGTGAGTCCAATTTATCCGGCAGGCATAGGAACATAGGAAGCTGCCACATACTGAGTCAGATCATTGGTCCATCTGGCTCAGTATTGTCTACCCAGACTAGCAGTGGCTTCTCCAAGTTTGCAGGCAAGTGTCTCTCTCAGCCCTATCTGGAGATGCCAGGGAGGGAACTTGGGACTTTCTGCACATCTGCAAGCATGCAGATACTCTTCCACTGAGCTCTGGCCCATCCTCC
The DNA here is from genome assembly GCF_027244095.1 of Hemicordylus capensis. Lineage (NCBI taxonomy): Eukaryota > Metazoa > Chordata > Lepidosauria > Squamata > Cordylidae > Hemicordylus > Hemicordylus capensis. The sequence goes on from NC_069665.1 coordinate 25,875,948, forward strand.
TAAAGGGAATGTATTATATGGTGCACAAGTTGTCTCCCATCCAAATGCAAACCAGGGTGGATCCTGCTTAGTAAGGGGACCATTCATGCTTGCGACCACAAGACCAGCTCTCCTCCCATAGACCAGCTCTCCTCCCTCATGTCCCTGCTGCATGGCCATGTGCGGTGCCGTCACACACACCCCACCTCCCTTCCCTTGGCTCAGTGGAGCCTATGGGGCAGCAGATAGGGAGCAAGGCCAGCCCATCCACTAGGCAGACCTAGGCAGTCACTGAGGTCACCAGTTCTTGGAGGGGGGGGAACATTAACAGCATCATAATATAGCACTTGACAATTATTTGTCTCTCCCTCTTGCATTGCACCAGGAGGTACTGCACAGTGGAGTGATAATGTAATATAGAATGCTGCACTCTGCTTCCCAAAGGGCCTGCCTCTCCTTCCCAGGAATCTGTGTTCATGAGAACAGGCTCTGTGTATGATTTCAGGACATATTGGGGGGTAAAATGACCTGCTTCCCGACGATTGTTGCATTAGCATCCCACAAGAAGCTACATACCTCTAGGAGGCTTGCTGTGCTCTGTGACATTGCTCAAACCACCCATAAGAACATAAGGACAGCCCTGCTGGATCAGGCCCAAGGCCCATCTAGTCCAACTGTCTCACACAGTGGCCCACCAGATGCCTCTGAGAAGCCCACAGGCAAGAGGAGAGGGCATGCCCTCTCTCCTGCTGTGGCTCCCCTGCAACTAGGATTCAGAGGCATCTTGCCTCGGAGGCTAAAGGTGGCTTATAGCCACCAGACTAGTAGCCACTGATAGACCTGTCCTCCATGAATTTGTCTAAGCCCCTTTTCAAGCCATTGAAGCTGGTGGCCATCACCGCTTCCCATGGCAAAGGATTTCATAGATTATGTGCTGTGTGAAAAGTACTTCCTCTTGTTGGTCCTAAATTTCCCGACCTTCGGTTTCTTGGGATGACCCTTGGTTCTAGTGTTGTGAGAGAAGGAGAAGATTTGCTCTCTGTCTACTTTCTCCCCTCCATGCATAATTTTATTTGCTTGAAGAGCTTCTCCAGGAGAATGCAATGGTTACGTTTTTATGTTTTATCTCCTGAAAATGCAAGAACTAGTCTGGGTCATTGGTTCCTCTCTTTGCATGCAACATCATGGCACTACATCTTTATACTAGCACGGTGGTAGGCAACCTTGGCTCTCCATATGTTGTTGAACTACAACTCCCATCATGCCCAGCCACAGCGGGAAGGTCAAGATTGCCTACCCCTGGACTATCACAACAGCATTATGTTAGCTCAGCAATACTTGAGATGCTGGCCATTATACAAATAGAAAAGAGCATACAAAAGATGCCCATATTAATTTTAGTAAAAATTAGTGTGGCTTAAATGACATCAGCATACGACATATAACCAAGGGCTATGTAAGGTTCCAGAGAACCAGATGCCTGGGGCAGAGAATTTCCACGATGGGGGATTGCTCCTTGCCAGATGGTTTTCCCTCCACACTCAGCCTTCTGCCCTCTTCCACCACCTTTTCATGAATTCCATTCCTATATCTGGGTGCCCCCCGCACAAAAACAACAACATTGCCACAGTTTTAAATCAAAGGAAAAAGGTTCACTTGGTCTAACAGCATCTTGAAATGTACCATTCCCTCAAAGGACAGTGGTTGCTGTACAATGCATATTTCATGACACTTCTTCTGAGGACCTGAATGCAACATGTCAGCTCTGACGTCCTGGCAGCATTCTACATTTCTATGGAACCATTCTGATAATGCTCACAAAAATGGTTTCTTTTCTTCCACTTACGGGTCATGGCTATGCTTCCATCTGTTAAGTTATAATGGTGCTGATGTTGACCCCAAAAGTCTTGCAGCCAGGTCAAATGTCTGCCATTGACACAAACAATTCTGGAGATGTAAAATCAACTGGCTGGGCTATTTACCCAGCTCCCTATACCTCAAACGGCCTTCCCTTCTCTGTTAACCCAGCCTCTTCCTCTTCCTTCTTTGAGTCTTTCCTCAGGACTAATTCCTTCAGCCAAGCTCTCCCCCGAACCTCCCACATCATCTTCATTGATGTTTTTATTATTGCCTTTTCATGAAGGAGCTCAGGGCGGTGTGCTCAAGGTGTTGCCCCATTTTATCCACACAAGCTGGGGACAATGCCAAGAGTTCTTCATGGAGTTGTCTCCTTGGCTTGAATTTGGGGAAGGTGGACAGGGGAGTGAAAGCCCCCTCCAGCTCAACTGTTTTGACGCCCATCTGTTTCACAACAGCAGTGCTTCCCCAGAGCAGTAGTAGTGGCAGAACTTCTCCTAACAGATGGCTGCAAATTCCCCTCAGAATGACGCTATGATGTTGCATTGTTGAGAGAGGAACTGTGGGTTGAAAGGGGCCAGTGGTGGTAAGGCCTCCATTTTGCCCACTTCATCCTCCTCTCACCCATTGCCTGAAAGAAAAGAACATAAGAAAACCCTTACTGGTTGAGGCCCAAGCCCTATCTAGTCCATCATCCTGTTTCTCACAACAGTCCATCTCCAGATAACGCAAGCAGGTGTTGAAGGCTTGCCCTCTCTCCTGCTGTTGCACCCCTGCAACTGGTATGCAGAGCATCCGAGGCTGGAGGTGGCCTATAGGTATGTAAACCACCCAGAGCCATTTTTGGAAGGGTGGTATATAAATCAAATAAATAATAAATGTAGCCATCAAGATGGTAGCCATTGATAGGCCTGTCCTCTATCAGTGGCTACCAGTCTTGATGGCTATAGCCTCCATCCAGATTCAGAGGTAGGACATCTCTGAATACCCGATCACTGCAATCCTCAAAAAATGTAGAAGAATTTTGGCTCAGCCCTTCCCATTACACATTGGGCAGAGAAGCTGTGATTGACCCAGTGGGATTCATTGATGAACAAGGTACTCGACTCAGTTCCCTCGCGTGCAGGTTGTCCACTGCATCTGTCCACTACATCTCACTGGCCAAATCTGGACGTACAAGAAAACCAGAGGTTCCTTCACCTCCGGTTTCCCAAGAGCACAGCCAAATTGACACAACCGGAGTTAAGGGTGAGAAGGGACCCACAATTTCCCTTCCTATAGTTCTCACCTTCAGTCAGAATGAGGTTGCATTGCCCTTACCTCTGGTTCTGTGGTGCCAGTGTTACATCCAAACACTGGCACCACAGTTTCAGCTCCACAGAACTGGAGTTGAGTGAGGAAGGCCCTCCCTCATTCCAGCTTGGTTGGCTGTGCTGACTGTCCTTCTGTCAAAAAGGAAGCCTGCACAGGCAGCTCCTCTGCCTCTCTGCAGTCTCGCTGACTGCATAGAGACGGCTGTCCAATATGCCTGAATTTGGTTGGGAGAGCGAGGGGAGGGGGTGTGAAACCATGGGTCCAGTGGACCTGCAGTTCCATGTTACGTCTGAAGGCGACCAGTGACTCTCTAGGATGTAATAGAAGAGAAGCAGACTTCCAACTCTCCTTTCAGGTGGCAAAGCACCTTGGAAACTTGAATATGGCCGCTCTGAAGACCCTGTTGGAAGAGGACGACATTGTTTCATAAGTCATAACCTACAGATCACTTTCTTTATGAAGATAATCCTGCAAAGGTTTGGATGCTCTGCCAAAATCTGTTCCATGGGGGAACTCTCCCACTTTGGGTAATGTCTACCATGTGTGTTCATGTGGCAGTGATGATCTCGTCTTCGAGAAGAAATTTGTAGAAACAATTAGTTGTAAGTGTTAGGTTTTGGCATGCAGTCTTCCCCATGAGACCAGATATGATTCATTCATGGCATCCTGTCAAGTGTTGTCAGCCTCCAAATGGTTACAGAACCGAGGAAGCTGATGGATATAAGATCAAATTTGCAGTTTCATTTTTTTTTTCATGGTCCCTCCTCCACAGAAGCAACCCGCCCTCAAAAAAAACACACACCAATCAACAACTCTATGGAAAATTGCTTGAACAATACATTGTACTAATGGAAATGCTTATGGCTCAGCAAGCTAAGTTAATTATGCACTGATGGCATCAGACATGGGGAGTCACCGTCAGTATCCTTCATGAGTCCTTTATGGACTAAGTATCATGTGGGATTTCCCCCCCATATTCGTCCCCCTGCACCTTGAAAGTTTGGGAGGAGGCATCTATATGCCCTGACATTTAGTTGATTAATCAATCAAATATTTTGATTAATGGAAGATGATTAATAACCAGGCAGAACACAAAGTCTTTCTCATTCAACTGCTCATAAAAACCAAAGGAAGTAGCTGCCATCTTAGAAAAGTCATTGCATCCTGTGTAAAGAGGATAGAGGCTCACAGCTTTCTAAGATGCATTCTGGGAGTGCAGCTCAGTGGCCTCAGCTACTACAGACTTTGCATGTAGATCATTCCAGATAGAAAGGTAGGTAGCTGCCTTATATTGAGTCCAACCATTGGTTCGTCTAATTTAGTATTGTCTCCCCTGACTGTCAGAGGCTTCTCCAGAGTTTTAGGTAGGAGTCTCTCCCAGCCCTACCTGGAGATACTGCCAGGGATTGAACCTGGAATCTTCTGCATGCAAAGCAGATGCTCTATCACTGAGCTATGGAATGCATAGTCCCACCCCTTTTACATAGGCCCACCCCTTGATCCTGAGAACAGAGTGCATAGCCCCACCCCTTTTGCATAGCCCCACCCCTTTATCTTTACCATGGGTTCCATTCATGGTGTGACGGTAGAGCATAACAGAACTTTGTAAAGCCCCCTTTTTTTTTTTTGAGAGAGAGATCGAAATTGCCACCCTCTGAACCTTCCCTAACCCCCGCTTGCCCTTTCGTTCACAGGCCGGGTAGAAGGATGCCTATTTATCTTTCTGCTTGCTCCATCTCCTTCTGCCTGTGTTCATTTGCTAGGTGCACAAAGGAGAAGGGGTCGCTTGTGCGCATGGGATAAAGAGGTGTTATGAATTCCAAAGTGTTTGCTTTATTGAGGAAAGCACACTGAGCGAGGCAAAGAAATACCTAGGAACATAATGTGTGCATTTTTAATGAAAGCTGAGCTAACAGTGTGCACAAAAGACTCCCCCCTCCTTTTCTCCTACCTGTAGCGGCCTTATTCATTTGGGAGAGTACCATGCTCGAGATATTTCTCAGCACTGTGCTGGCTGCTGTTTAGTTTTAATAAATTAAATTGTTTCTATCAATGTAATATTCCTTAGACAAGCACTTCCAAGAGAGATTAGAAATGAACTTAAGGGGATTAAAAGCTTCTCTTGCTACAAACAATGTTTCATATGGGAAATCCAGTTATTTATGTCAATTTCAGCAGAATACTTTTTTTTTTTTGGTCTTTAATATTTTGCTGCTGCTTACTGAAAGCTTTGAGCTTCTCTTGACTCCCACCTCCCCACTTCTGGCTTCCATATGCAAGCTGTATTTGTTTTGCCTCTCTCTCTCTCTCTCTCTATTTTGCTTCATACAGTAAGTCACTTTGAACAAGATGAATGGTTACTCTGGGATTGCGAGAGGCTGTGAGAGACCCGTTTTTGCTCTTGTTTAGCAAACATCAAATGCTTAATGGGTCCGTCAGTTGAAATAACATTAGTCAGTCCTGTAAATAAGGAAACCTGAGAGAAATGTAACCCAGGTGGCACGCAGAGGACATCTAAAGGGACGTCTAAGAGACCCGTCTAAAGGGATTCTAGGGACGTCTAAAGAGACCCGTCTAAAGGCATGCCTATGAAAAAAAGGGAGTCCTGAGATGCTTCATATTTCATCCTGTTCTACTGTGGCATGCTGTTCTCACTGGTGGAGTGTCTTGAACATCACCATCCAAGATCAACTGAATTCTCCATGCTGCCTCATACCGAGTCAGAAAATTGATCCATCTAGCTCAGTATTGCCTACTCTGACTAGCAGCAGTTCTCCAAAGTTCCAGGCAGAAATCTCTCCCAGCCCTACCTGGAGATCAGTGTTCTCTCCCTCTAAGGTACACGCACATGCATGCACTCACATTTTTTCTCACACTTTTTTTTAAAGGTCCGCTCAGTTAATTTTAGATCCCACTCAGGATGAATCAGGAAGGCCCCACTCTGAATGCGCGTGTGCACACACTACCTTGAAACTGCTGCCCAGAACAAAACTCATTCTGCACACAGATGGGGAAAAAGTAGAGAGAACATTACTGGAGATGCCAGACAGTGAACCTGGGACCTTCTGCATTCAAAGCAGATGATCAGCTGTTAAGCTATGGCACCTCCCCAATACATTTAAGAGAACCACCTATATATAGGAACCACCTATATAGGAACATAGGAAGCTGCCTTATACTGAGTCAGACCATTGGTCCATCTAGCTCAGTAATGTCTACACTGACTGGCAGCAGCAATCCAAAATTCTAGGCAGAGGTCTCTCCCAGGGAGTGAACCTGGGACTTTCTGCATGTCTGCAAGCATGCAGATACTCTTCCACTGAGCTATGGCCCCATCTCCCTAAGGGGAATGCCTTATATAGCTCACATGTAGTTTCCCATCCAAATGTAAACTAAGGCAGATCCTGCTTAGCAAAGGGGACAACTGATGCTTGCTACCATCAGACTAGCTTCTGATGATCTTTCTGAGATGCACAGTAGTTTTTTGATATTGGAAGGATGGAACGTGTAAACAAATAATTCTCCATATGTAATCGGACAGGGCAACCTCATTTAAAGGAACTGTAACATGTGCCACTATGCACAGTTGAATTGGACTGTGTCCTGAGAAGTTTGGTGAATTTCCAGAAGTTGTGAAAAGTATTATATCCTCATATAATTTAAACTGCTCTACTTATACTCTGGAAAGCAAACATGCACATCTACAGAGAGAGTTCATCTTCAGAAGCAAAGAAAGAAAAGAAAGCATATATCCCATCTCACATTTGTATCAGACGTCTTGTTAATTTAAGAGTTCATTTATTTACTGGGTATAACTATGGTGGGAAAACGTTCCTGGTGTTTAGTTATGCTTTCTGGGGCCAATGCTGTCTGTGACGCCGTCGAGATGGTTTTAAGTTCAGCTCCACAAACAAATCTTCAGAGTTCAGATAGATGCAATGAACCCAAATGCATCTCCATTTGATCTGCACTCTCATCCAGACTAATATGAAGCTGCCTTCTGCTATTGTTCTGGTTAACGCAGTCTTGTCTACACTGACTGCCAGTGGCTCTCCAAGGTTTCAGGCTGGAGTTTCCCCAGCCCTACTTGGAGACGCTGCCAGGGATTGAACCTGGGGACCTTATGCATGCAAAGCTGGTGATAATCCAAAATGCTTCTCCCTTCCAGTATTGCCTGACATTCCTGGCCTGGAGGAGTATTAACTGTGTATGCCAAAATTGCTTGCAGTACCACTCTTCGGGTGGCCACAGGTAGGGGTGTGCATGGAACCACCAGCTCTTCTGGGTCCCGCCAGCACCCTTCCCCATCAACGTGGGCTTGTGGGAGGTCAGCTTACCTATGGGGGCTCCATGGTGGCAGGTCCTCTAGGCCTGCACTGATGGGGGGGGGGACATCGGTGGGGCCTAGAGGAGCTGCCGCCTGTCCACCGCCACTTGGAGCCACCACAGGTAAGGTGACTTCCTTCCTGCACTTTTCAACTCAGAACCCAACTTTAGTCACTACTAGGATAGGGATTCTCAGTGCTCTAAAGGGGAATCCTTACCGGATCCCCCTTTACAAGCATGCAGAACCGGACCGGACCGGTTCAATCCGAACTGGGCCCAGTTCGGTCCGAACTTGGACTGCCCCCCTTTGTGCGGGGGCGGGGGTGGCAGAAGGGTTCAAGTTTGAACTGGTCGAATTGGACCAGGTTCAATTCTCCCCTGCTAACTTGGCAAAGAGGCACCTTTTAAATGTGGTGATTCTCTTTATCTAGTGGGGGTGGGGGGAGTACAGTAACTGGCCCTATCCAGCCCTAGCATAGTACCTCCTGTGACTGTTGCTGGTGTCTATCTTATATATATTTTTAGATTGTTAGCCCTTTGAGGACAGGGAGCCATCTTATTTATTTGTTATTTCTCTGTGTAAACTGCCCTGAGCCATTTTTGCAAGCGTGGTATAGAAATACAAACAAACAAACAAATAAAATAATGAGCCAGTTTTACACACCCCTAGCCACAGGGCTTTGCTTTGCACCTCCAGGTAGGGCTGGAAGAAACTGCTGCTGGAAATCTTGCAGAACTGCTGCCAGTCAGTGTGCACGGTCCTGAGTTAGGTGGACCAATGGTCTGACTCTGTACAAGGCAGTTTCCTATGTTCCGAGATTGCTTGTGGAGTCTACATGGATTCTTTAAAATGACTGAAAGGAGCTTTTACATATGAAGGCCCATCAAGTTCAGGATCCTGTTTCACACAGTGGCCCACCAGAAGCCTCCAAGAAGCCCATGGGCATGGGCAAGAGATGACGGCCTGCCCCCTCTCCTGCTACGGCTCCTCTGCAACTGATATTCAGGGGCCTCCTTCCCCTGAATCTGGAGGTAGCCTATAACCATCAGGACTAGTCGCCATTGATAGTCCTGTCCATGAATTTGTCTAAGTTCTGCTTAAAGCCATATAAGCTGGTAGCCATCACCACATCCCGTGGCAGAGAGCTCCATGGAGTAATTATGCACTATGTGAAAAAGTCCTTCCTTTTGTTGGTCCTAAATTTCATGGCCATCAATTGCCTGGGATGAGGCCTGGTACTAGAGCTGTGAGAGAGGGAGAAAAAATTCTTTCTTCCCATTCCAGTCTCCACACCATGCTTATTGTCTTACTTGATGCGTATATTTCAACGTTTCTACCGTCTTCTATACCGGGATCAACAAGGCAGAAGTATGTATGTTTCCAATTGCTTATTATGCAATATTCCTGGGAACATGTGGCTTCTTCTTCTTCTTCTTCTTCCTTCAACCCAAACCAGTCTCTCTTTCTTTTTCTCAGACCCTGCTGGAACACTTCATCTCTGTGCTGTGCATTTAATGTACTCCAAAGAAGCACTAATGACAGTTTATAATATCATTATCTACAGTTAGAGATATTATAACCCGAAGAAATGAAAAGAAACTGCAGCCATATGTGGGGAGTGTGTTATTTCATGCTCTTTTAACCCTCAAGATGGCTTCAGTTGTGGAGAAGTGGGAGTCCATGAGTGAGGGAATGGGAAACAATATCGCGATAAAAAGAGATCCCAAATCCTTTTGTCTCTTTGGCTGATGATTCTCATGAATGCCAGTCTGGCGATTTGGATTGCAGCTCACAACTGACGGCTAATTTATTTTTCTTCATCAAAATGATTTCAGTTTAGGATCCCAATGTGTTCCTTATTACATGGTTTGATAATTCAGCAATGTCCTGCCTCCTGGAACATATGAGCTGATTTAAACCTTCAGTTGCAAAAAGCCTTAGGGTGATTAGGAACAGCGCGGACCGAGTATGGATTAGGTTTAAAAGTAATAATAATAAAAAAAAGCAAACCTGTTGGTTAGGTGAAAAATTCGCTATCAGATTCTTGAGTGCAGCTTTCTTTTCAAGTACAAACTGCATCAAATGAGGCATTTAATTCAACAAATCCAGAGTCCTGATCCACCAGAAATAGAGACTGGGTTAGTTCAATTTGTAGCAAACCATCTCCGCATGATCAAAGGCCTGCAAGTTGATTCCAACATACTGCTTAAATTAGGCTAACACCGAAGTGTTTGGCTCTCGGACAATATCTGGAATGTCTTACCAGAAGAGAAATTCCTTTGCACACATGGTTCTAATAGAGGGGAATGCCAACCTTACTTTTTAATGGTCTGACAAGGAGCCACAGTGCTAACTTTCTGACTCCAAAAAGTTCTTGTGCTGTCACCCACAAACCAGCTAGGATAATTTTCCCTTGGCTTCCTTATTAAAGCCTTGAATGAGGGGATTGTATGGCTTTCTTAATGCAGCTCGGCCGGCTTGCCATAAATCCCGGCATTCATGATAAAAGCTCCACTTATATTTCTCTGGGAAAGAGAATCAAGCAGAATGCACCCCAGTTCACAATAAATAACCAAAGTTGAGTTATTAAGTGTATTTTATAGACCAGGGGCCTTATTACATCAGCAGTTTTGATAATGGCTTCTTAAAAAAAAAATTAGCCCTCTATGCCGAACCCTTTGGAGAGAAAGGAGGTTCCTGTGCGTGCAGAAAAACACACCCACCCAAATGACTTCAGGCTATGTTTACAAATATCACGTATTTACATTTTTACATGCTGCTGTCTGGTTAGATTAAGCAACGGCAGGAAGATTAGCAGTAAAGCTGAAAGTACCGTATTTGCTCGTGCACTGCCAAGGAATTCCCAGTTGGGACTGTTTGCTTTGCCGAATGAAGACTCGAGCTGTTTAGGCTGGGAGTTTCCAATTTTAGAGAGTGCTAATTACTCCCTCCTTCTGAATCCATATATTTCTGGTTTTATCGTTCCCCTTTCTCTCCTGAGTGTTCTCTCTCTCCATTTAAAGAATTTCCTTTATTGCATTACTGAGAGCTAGGATGGTGTCGTGGTTAGAGCAGAGAAGCTGGGACATTTCTCTCTCGGCCTTCCTCCAAAGGCTCATGTCAGCATGCTGTGCTATCATCACAACAGCCCTGTGAGGTAGGTAAGGCTGATATATGGTGACAAGCCCAAGCACATGCAGTGAACATCATGGCTGAGTGAAGAATTGGACCCAGGAACTTACAACTGAATCCAGAGAAAGCTGGAAGCTTTCTCCCCCTCCTCCCTCTCCCCACCTCTCTCTCACACACCTACCTGCCTACTATCTACCTGTTCCTACCTACCGGTAATGGGACTTGGTCATTGCTAACTTGTTTCATAGATTTGAGCAACACTTAATCATGGCTCACTTATCCACCTTCTCCCCAGTGGTTTAAGAGAAAGTGAGGCAAGACCTAATTTGGATTGGGACATCCCAGCAGGTCCTGGGTGTCTTCCAGAGAGCATTCCGCTCAAACTAGATTCCAGATTTCCAGCCCTGATCCAGGCTGAGGGTTCACTGGAATGTGAGGCAAGTCCTTATGTGGTAATGGGTTCTTCCAGCTGCAATTCCCCAAATAATTCTACTTCTTTTGGCTTCTGGGTTTCCAGCCCTGTTTAGGACTCCTCCACAGAGAAGCCTTGGAGAAGGTCAGACAAGACTCAAATCCATTTTGGAAATCATTCTGCACAGTTTTCAGCCCTGGTTCTAGTTGGGCCTGGAGACACAAGTTGCTATCTAGGCTAAGAAGTCTCTGACCCTGAGCTTGAGATAAAATATTCCAAATATTTCTGATGTATGACAAACTCTCTGTTCAACACTTACTTTACTGACCTTGCATTCCAATTACTCTTCATACCACATATATAAGCAACAACTTCTTTAATTTTATAGTGAGGCAGCCTTTGAGTTTTTGAATCACTGACAGCAGGGGGAAAGCCAAGAGTAACATTGAACTAGTGACCTCCCAACACAATAAATAACCTGAAATTATGGTTGTGAGCAAAGCAGGTGACCGAAAAGCAGTGGGCATATGGTTCGAAGAGATTCCATTTTCATTTCAGAAATGCTTCTGTTCCGCTAATGAGTCACTCACCAAACTGCATTTAACCATTTTAATCCACCATTCAGCCTACGACATTTCCCCTTGGTTTCTGATATATCCATCCACTGAAAGAGATTCCAGCAGGAACGCAGCTCCATGGGAAATCACTGTAGGGGAAAAAAATATTTTGTAAACCACTTCTTCCAGGATCAAGTATTTGTTGACACAGACTTGTGCTCTGCTTACTCAATCCAGTGATAAAGTCTTTAAAAAGTCCTTCTTCTCATTCTCTCTCTACAAAGGGACCCCCCAAATGAACGGACTTAACTACTTTTCAAAGTGTTTTTAGAACAAAGATTTCAAAGATAGCTATGACTAAATATTTACTCTCCTTGGCGTACAGTAGTTTTGACTCACTGGTGAGGGGGGAAGGCGTGCTAGATTTCTCCCCCCCCCCCGTTTTTGGTGGGTGTTTAAATTTCTTTGTTTCTAAGATGGGAGATATATATGTCATTTCTAGAAGTATGGAACTAATTGAGGAATATGTCCGGCTCTTGTTGAGGTGAATAGGGCAGATAAATAAAAAACTCGGCTGAACATAAATCTCCTCCATCAACATCAAAGAAACAAGATCTAGCTAAGTGTATTTGTATAATGCAGTAATTTATGCAAAAAGCCGCTTTTGTCAGCAATGCAACAAAGCGTCTTTGATAAATGCCTCCTAATTTATTGTCATGTATCTCAAATCAAAGTAAAACATTTACAGCCTGTATATTGAAGGAACCCAGGCCTAAGATACTTAAAGGCCTTTGGCGTGGGTGTTGGGGGGGGGGGGCGAGAGCTAAAAAAAAATAAAAAGGAAAAGGAAAAGCTAAGTTAGGGAAAGGTTACAAAGGATCTGTTCTGAATGTTAAGTACTTGATAGAAATTATAGAAGGAAAATGAAAGGGAAAGCATCTTTTAAAATGGCTGAAAAGGCGGCGGAAATTCAGATTTGAGAAAGCTTCTTAGCGCTTTTCTGGATGGCAAAGGAAGACAAGTGGCAAAGTGTATCTTAATTACTTATTTAATGGAGTACCGTTTTATGAAATCAAAGCAAAAACCCCAAAAACTCAAGAAGGGAGGATTTTAAAAGGGGGGTGTTATTGCATAGGATCACAGGGCTGGGAGGGAATGTATTATTATTTATTATTTATTCGATTTCTATACCGCCCTTCCAAAAATTGGCTCAGGCCGGTTTACACAGAGAAATAATAAATAAATAAGCTGGATGAATAAATAAGTATGATACCACCCTGCTACTCTTTCTGCCTTGGCAGCTTCCTCCTGTGTTCCTACCTTCAGCCCACCTTTTTATGGGTAGAGAGCCAGTCTTGTGGTAGGGAGCGTGCATGGTCACTTTTGCTAAGCAGGGTTCACCTTGGTTTTCATTTGGATGGGTAACTACATGTGAGCACTGTCTGCTGTATGATATTTCCCTTGGGTGATGGGCCCATAGCTCCATGACAGAGCATGTACTTTGCATGTCAAAGACCCAAGATTCAATCACAGGCATCTCCAGGTAGGGCAGGGAAAGACTCCCCTATGAAACCATGGAAAAGCTGCTGCTGCTGCCAGTTAGTGTAGACCAGAGATTCTCAATGTTGGGTCCCCAGATGTAATTGGACTTCAACTCCCATAATCCCCAACCAAAGGTCACTGGGGCTGAGGATTATGGGAGTTGAAGTCCAATAACATCTGCGGACCCAACGTTGAGAATCCCTGGTATAGATAATACTGAGCTAGGTAGACCAATGGACTGACTCAGTATAAGGCAGCTTCTTGTGTTCCTATGTATTTTTCCTATGCAAAATGATTATGATCATTATAAGCTGCTCGGAACGTGGGGCAGGCAGGTTATATTTTGAAATCAACCAACCCCCTCTTCCCTATGCAGCTTCAGTGCTAATACAGCCTGCATCAACCATACCCCTCCATCTGCGTTTTCCAGAATAGTTCTAGTGAGATCAGTAAAAGCTCAAACGACTGCCGAATGCATACTCTGAATATTGTAGTTCTTGAAGAAGGAGCGGGGTGGGGTGGGGTGGGGGACAAAAAGGGGGAAAAATGATTTGGGGGTGACAAAATAGTCCCTGACCAATAGATCATTCTGTCTCTTTAAAAATAATATCTCCATTAGAAAGCGCTTTAGAATTCATGGCATGTGAAGCAATAACATTTAGTATGGGTTAGCTAGCAAGGGACCAATATAACTTTTATCAGTTGGTTTGAATGTGTAAGAAATATGTCCAATCTTGAGTGGATATATCGCTCTGTGGAGGCTTCCAGTTACTCAGATCTGCATTGTTTCACCAAGGACTAGACACGCGCTGTGCCAATAGATATAAATAATTCTCGATTTGGTGCTCCGATGCAGAAGAAGGTATGCTAAGTAAGCTGATTTGCTTACTGTGTATAACATATTCTGCCAATTTTCAGCCCTCGGCTATAATCCAGCACAGTGTTGGGTGTATCTGAACAGGTTTAAATCTTCTTTGTTTCTCCCCATGGAAAAGAATGGCCTCTTTCACACATTTCCTTAATGCATGGAGACATATATATCCACAGAAAATTTGTGGGGCGGGGCAGAGCTGTAACTCTATACTGTTTACCTGGGAGTAAGCCTCATTGAATTCAATGGAAAATTCTCTATGCAGGAGGGGGGCATCAGCCCTCCTGCCCATGCATGCAGGAGGGGGAGGATCAGGATTGTACCCTCTGTCCCACCCCAACCTGTTAAAGGCACACACAGAGCCCAGACACGAACAGTTGTGCACATATGGTGTCTGTTCAATAGCCTTTTTAATATGATATCTGTTGGCAATAGGTGAGGCAAGAGCAGTTGGAGAGGAGAGGTGGTCTTATGGTACCCTTAGCTAAGCAGGGTCTGCCCTGGTTGCATTTAAATGGGAGACTACATGTGTGAGCACTGTAAGATACTCCCCTTAGGGGATGGAGCCACTCTGGGAAGAGCAGAAGGTTCCAAGTTCCCTCTCTGGCATCTCCAAGATAGGGCTGGGAGAGACTCCTGCCTGCAACCTTGGAGAAACTGCTGCCAGTCTGTGTAGACAATACTGAGCTAGATAGACCAAAGGTCTGATAGACCAAAGGTATATGTTAGCATGCTATGTTCCTATGATGAGGGGAGCCAGACCCCAGACCAGAGGGCTGTTCCTTTAAGGCTGCTGCTCTCCAGGCAGGGAGGCGGAGTCTGACAGCGACAGCCTCAGCTTACAGGTATTTAAGAGCTCAGTCTGTTGATTCAGTTGAATGAACATGTCCCATGGCTCTGTCCATGGTGCTGCCTTGCCACCAGATCTTGTGGGCTCTTCCCTGTGGGATGGGTCTGGACAACAGCAGGATAGGTGGGACCTGAAAGAAAGGAGAAGGGGGGCAGAACCAGGCCAGTGGGCTAGTCCTTTGAGGTCTCCACTCACAAGGCAGGATGAAGGAGCCCAGAAGGGAGAAGTTTTGGCTTGGAGATTTTCAGCCTCAGCCAGACGGAGCCCTCCTTTGGATCTTCTAAGGGATGTGCATAGATTGGGGTAGAACCCCCTCAAACCACTGTGCCCTAATGAACAGGCTTGCAAATGCTCACTGAAGCTGTTCTTGGAGATGTCCCCCAATATCATTTCACAATATTAAGCCATGAACTTCTCCAGGATTGCTTTCAATACTTCCTTGGAGATGGAGGCCCCTGAAGACTCCAGAGCAATCCCGGAGGTCTGGCAACCCTGCTTGGGCTGAATGCTCCAAGGTCGTGGCCTCGCTCCCTCTTTTTGTATCAGTTTAATGCAGATACCCATTTAATGTACCCATTTTGTACCCGTTTAATGCACTGGAGCATTTATACTTCTGAATTTTGGTGCTGGAGAAGACTTTTGAGGATATCATGGACATCCAGGAAAATGAGTTAGGTAATCCTTTAATGGCTTGGGTCCAGGGTACTTTTAGAGAGCACCTCCTTTGTCACAAATCCTGCTGCCTGTTAAAATCATCTGGGGAGTTCCGGTTATGGGAGGTCCAGCTCGTCTGGTGATGATGCAGGACGGGGCTTTCTCTGTGGCTGCCCCCGGGCTCTGGAATAGGTTCCCTGTCAAAATAAGAGCTTCTCCTTCTTTGATTGCTTTGAAAAAGACCCTCAAGACACCCGTTTCTCAGGCTGGTAAAATTAATTTTAAGCTCTGTAATTGTTTTTATTCCAAACATTGTTTTTTATTCTGGTTTTATATTTGTTGTATTTTAAATTATGTACAACACCTAGGCAAACACATATCACTCATACATAAATATTGGAGAGAGAGAGAGAGAGAGAGAGAGAGAGAGAGAGATTTCCTCATCATGTTAGCCATTCTTTTTATCTCATTCTTCCTCCAAGGAGCTCGGGGTACCATATACTCTGCCAACCCACCATTTTGTCCACCCAACAATCTTGTGAGGAAAGCTAGGGTGAAAGGTTGTTATAGATTGTGGCTGGGAATGATGGGAGTTGTAGTTCAACGACAGCTGGAAGGCCAGGTTTGCCAAACCCTGACCTACAACATGGTGGCTAATGTAGCCTGGGTCACTACAATTGGTTAAGAAAAGAAAATGTTGGCCAAAGAATGGATGTGATGAACGCCATGTATAATTTGTGCCTCTGCTGGGCAGTACAACTACCTACTTGGAAGTCTGGGAACCAGCTGCAATAAAGTATATCTCCGACTTTGGTAGAATAATGTCCTTGAAGGAGATCTGTTTTGAAATCTTTTACAGCCCATCTGTGCTCTGCCATTAGCCATGCTCAGGGTAAAACGCCTTATTCACAGATACCAGTTTGTATCTGGTACCATAAACCAGAGAAATTGCAGCTCCAGACTTGCCGGTTAATAAAACTGAGACATGATTGTGAAAGTGAAAAGAGAGAAGTTGTAAAAAAAGAATTTTTATTTTCCTGGTATGAACTGCTGGAGACACAGTTAGCTATTCGGCTGTATTAATACCACGTTTAAAGACGAACCAGACATTTTAGTGGGTTTTTTCCACTATGCATTAATACGTCTTAAATTCCAATGAATATCTTTTTGTTATAGAGACACACTGGATGGAGTTTTACTATAATTCTAGACACAGTTTAAATATGTTTCTTCTTGCCTGTGTGTTTTTCAACTGTGCTAATTCAAAGTGTATGCCTTTTATGTTGTGAGAAGACTACCAAAAAATAATCACAATTCCCTCCTGGATCTTCTTTCCTCATTTGCAATGCAATAGAGAACACTCGCATTATTAGAACGGATTCCAAGGTCTTGCAGATTAAATGACTATTTCTAGATGTTCTATGCATATGTTCCAATTAGAGTTGCCAAACTCTTTTATTAGCTCTGCTCCTGTGCCTTTATCAGGAGCCTGAAATTCACCGAGTAAGCAGTCAAAGCTTTTCTTGACATGGAGATATCTGATGGGGAAAACTTTGCTAAATTTCGGTGTGTGGTGCATCAGCTAAAGGCAGAAAAATAAAGTGCAACCCTAGGCCCAACCCAGTAATTTTGTGGGTGCAGAATTCCTAATGTGTACACAGAACTCTCCATCACTTACCAAGGCTTATCCTTTTCTTCAGTGTAGTGGAGACAGAGTTGAGGTGGAGAGCTGGTCTTGTGGTAGCAGGTTAAGCTGGGTTCACCTTGGTTTCACCTTGGGAGACTACATGGAAGCACTGTAAGATATTTCCCTTATGGGATGGGACTGTAGCTCAGTGGGAAAACATCTGCATGCTTGCATGCAGAAGGTCCCTGGTCCACACCACACCCTGGCAGCATCTCCCATATCTCCCAGTTCTATCTCCAGGTAGATCTGGGAGAAACTCCTACCTGAAACCTTAGAGAGCTGTTGCCAATCAGTGATGGCATAATTGAGATAAATGGGCCAATGGTCTAACTTGGAATGAAGAAGGTTCCTATGTTCCTATCTGCCAAGGGATATATATACCAAGTTGCCTCCATATTGAAATGCATGGAATAGAAACCCATGCAAAAATGGCAAACTCAGAGTTCTGAAACATCCTAAAGGTGATCACCATCTCCATGACACCGCTCTTGAATTCAAATAATTGTGCCTAGAACATAGTACTGGAACAAATTAGGGTAGTTGTGGACAAAAATGGTCCTCTTGTGGTCCACTACCCATCCTCATAATTCGTGGGATGCAGAACATTGCTTCATCCATCATGGCCACCAATGTCAAATTCCATTCAGAAATGAAATCTCTCTCTCTCTCTCTCTCTCTCTCTCTCTCTCTCTCATAATACTTAAAATTTTGGACTGTGAGGAAAGGGTGTGATTCCTAAAATAAACCTGGAATCTCATAGGTGAGTAATACACATACAGATCTGCATCCCAACGGGGCATGCTGATGCTAGCACTACAACTTGCATCCTATAAATAACTTGTAAAAACTCAAGTTCACTATTTGGCAGGCCTGGTAGGCCGTAATGAACAGCAGTAAAGTGGCACATGACAAACTGAAGAAACACGATGAGGAATGTCTCTCCTGTGAGGGAGCTGAGAGGTATGAGGTGACCCTGTCACCCGATTTATCAGCATCTCCCAATTTCAGCTGAATGCCTCCTGCTTTCTCTCTGTACATTATGTAACATTAGATACTTGAGACCATGCTTGACCGCTCCATAGAGGCCAATTAAATTGAACGTAGGGTAATTTTATATTGAAACTCTCAAGCTTGTGTTAGAGGAGGCAGAGAAAAGATAATGGCTCCAGATAGAATTGATTGTGAAAGATTGCCTTCTTTGCTGAAGTACTAGCCAGAGGAAACAGATGGACAATACCCAAGCTGTTTTTGGTTATCGACCCAACGAGTAATCTGTGAGACTTTTTCACATTCAGTTGCACCCAGGGCAGCTGCTTACTTGGTTTAATTTGTTTCTTGAGAGCAAGTGCAGTGTAGTGACTAAGCCACAGAGCTGCTAATCTGGATTTCCTCGGTTTGGATCTGCCATTAATTCATTTAGAGACCTTAGGTGAGTAACTCCGCCTTGGCTGTAATAAGAGGTAAATAATGCTTGCTTACCAGACATGGTGGCTGTAAGTATTGCATTAGGATCATACATGTGAAGAGCTTTGAGGACTCGAAAGGTGGTAGACAAAAGCTAAGTATTATTGGTTATCCTCCAGGGGGGGAAAATATCTATTTACACCAATGAAAAGTGTGGTTGGCCATTCCCAAATCACAGCACTGGCCACCCATCTGGAATGTTGTCCATTTGTCCAGCTGTCTCAAACCTGGATCTAGAAATCATTGCCACATTTTGCCTATACCAGAATTTTAGCTGAATGTGGAGACTCCTCATACCTGGAAACCAAATGGGGGTTGAGAAGCCAGCAACATTTATCAGGTGGGGTGGTGAAGGTGGTAGTGGTGGTGGTGGTGATGGTTCTCCTCCCTCCTCCTCCTCCTCCATCATCATCATCATCATCATCATCATCATCATCATCATCTTATTACCCTCTAAGACCAGCAGGATACAGAGTATAATACAGAGTCAAGCCTGGCTAACCAGAGATGTTGGTTTATATTCCCCTTGTCCATTTGGCCCAACTGTCACCATCAAACTATTATTTGGGCTTTTCTGGACAGGGCATATAACTCTGGTCCCATTTGATCAGCAATGGCTTCCTATTTGTTTCTGGGTTCCATTCCAGGTACTGGTTCTTATTTATTTATTTTAAATATATAAATCATGCCTTTCAATGTTATGGATAAAATTTCTTTACTGCTGAAAAAGGATACCCAATGCATGACCCTAACACTCTAAACTACATTTACTCTTGGTGAAAGTGAATGTTCATTTGCAGAAACTGGCTGATTCTAGTCTGTATGCTCGAAACTGGTTATTTAATTGAACGATGCAGGGGGAATTGATGTTATAAATATGTCATTGTTATTCCCTAGTATGATACCTACCTGTCATTGTATTTTGAAGGGGAAAATTGTAAAATGTTATTTTTTTTTGAAGAAGTGAAATATTTTCAAGGTGGTTTGCACCAATTAAATCTCAAAACAACAGTCAATAATACCTAAATAGGCCCTAAATAGATCTGGGTATCTTAAGAACAACTTTTCCTATATACTTCCAGCATCCCCCAGCTGCAATGGCCTTTGGCTGGGGACTATGGGAGTTGTCGTCCAATAATATCTGGGGTGCCTTTAGTAAATAAACAGATTAGGACCATCAGCAGAAAGACCATGCTGGGTATAGGTCAGAGCACCTACCATCTACCATTGTCCTAGTCACTGAAAAGAGGATTTCCATCCAGCTCCTATTGACTAAATAAACCTCAGTCCTCTTGCGGTTAATATAACACCTAAATATCACATGTAGAGGCTCTACACATGATTGATGTATATGTAGAGCCCAATAGGGTTCTGTGGGGAAGCCCGCTCTCCCCGCAGGTGATTATCAGGCTAGCCCTAGGCGGCCAGATTGGCCATCCACACAACTACCAGCTATGTCATGGAGTTGGTAGGGGCAGCAGGGATCAGGGGTCACCTGGCCCCCGGACGTCCCAGGATGCCCTGTGTGAGTGTGCAGGGCATTCTGGGGAGACCCCCAAGGCTGGGAGGCTTCCCGTTGCCTCCCGGTTGGGAGTCTACTTGCGAGTCGCTGCGATGCGGAGCTGTGCCATGGCGATCTACTAAACAGGTTTCACGGAGCACTTGCTCCGCTAACCTCATTTAAAGGTGGGGGGCAATTAAGCGGGCTAACCGCCAGGAGCCACGCAAACCGCAGAATAGAAGAAAAAGAAATAGAAAAAAAATAACAAAATACAAAGATCTACAAATTGAAATTGAAAGGCTGTAGCAGAAAAAGACCAAAATAATCCCAGTGGTAATTGGCACCCTGGGTGCAGTTCCAAAAGACCTTGAAGAGCACCTCAACACCATAGGGGCAACAGAAATCACCATCAGCCAATTACAAAAAGCAGCTTTACTGGGAACAGCCTATATTCTGCGACGATATCTATAACAGCAACAATAAATAAAATTCAGCCATCCTAGGTCTTTGGGAAGGACTCGACGTCTGGATAAAGCAAACCAGTCAATAACATTTGTCTGACTGTGTAAAATAATAATAATAATAATAATAATAAATTATTATTATTATTATTATTATTAGTCCACGAACCCCCCGAATAGTCAGGGGGTGTTCGGTCCGAACAGGGGGTGTTCAGTCCGAACTGATTGTTCAGTTCGACCCTGAATGGTCGAACCAAACCGGTTCGACGTCAAACCTGTTTGTACATTCCTACTGCCTTATACCAAGTCAGACCATTGGTCCATCTACTGGCAGCAGCTTCTCCAAAGTTTCAGGCAGGAGTCTTTCCCAGCCTTACCTGGAGATGCCAGGGATTGAACCTTGGACCTTCTGCATGCTAAGCAGATGCTTTAGCACTGAGCTATGGCCCATCATATGATCAAGTGTGGAACCAGGCAAATCCATTTCTGGTGTTTCCAGTTTTAATTCAAGTGTCACTCAGCTACTCCTAAACTTCACTTATTGGGATTCGAACCCCTGGATGTTTTGAAAGGGCAAACCAGGTGCCTTGAATTATAAGGCCTCTTTAGCAACCTTGCAAGATTCTTTGCTCACCATGAAACCTCTTTGTTACCAGCTCCTAAAGCAAACCTCTGGTTTCCTGGTGACTACATGAGAAATCTGATGTGTGTATAAGTTTTGTGTTCCAGCTGCCATTTCTCAAAGCAACTTTTTTTTAACATTCTGGCCCATTTAACATCACTAATTCTTTCTGTTGACTAAGGTTAGAGATGAAACTTGATCCCTTTACTTCTAAAGCAGAGACAGCTGTTGGTAGCTGCTACACATATTCGAAAAGAACTCCGTCCAAAATATGCATGTTGAACAGAGTGCTTTGGATGTATGTTGTATGACAAGACCACAAAAACTGGGAAAAATCCCCCAAAATATATTAATTATTTCAACTGGAAACTCTCATTTTCTTAAAATCTGGCTACCCTTTCGATGTGTCATCTTGAGAAAAAGGTCATGTTGGTTATTTTTTTTCTGGATTCTTTTTTTTTTTTTTTTTTTGGTAAATGTCTTAATTGTCCTGGGCTTGGTTTTATGTGGGGCACATCTTTTGACACATGGTTTCAGTTTATTGTGTAACACTGCAATGGAGAAATGCAAATTGCCAATAATGAGAGACTCCAATAGAAAGCATAAGTTTGCCAAAAACCTGGAAACTTTTCAAATAAATAAAATATGCAGCTTGGATCTCTCTCTCTCTCTCTCTGTCTCTCTCTCTCTCTCTCTCTCTCTCTCTCTCTCTCTCTCACACACACACACACACACACACACCTTATTTTCCAAACAAATTTCAGCACTTTCAATGATCACACCACAGGTTTATGAATTGAAGACAGATAAACATCACACTTGGGAGACTGGAAGGCCCTCAGACCTTGCCAGTTCTGCCTTATCTTCAAAACCCATGCAAGATAGGACTCTCTCTTAAAGTTTGCAAATCCACTCTGCAGTGATCAGTCTCATTGAAGGTTCTTGTCTGGAACTAAGTGAAAACTAGAAAAAGCAAGAGTCAAACCTAAAACCTTGCTGAGAAATAATGCTTAATGAAAATTTAAAGGTTCTGTGATTGCACCTAATGTATTTTGAGCAAAACAGCTCTTTCGCAGAAGCAGTAGTATCTTCTGGTTTTCCATGTGCGGAAAAGGAAGGGCATTTGCCATCACTAGTTCCAAGGAATCCTGGGCATCCTTAAAAATGTTTGGAGATTTCTCAGTGGGAGAATCAGTAATGCACAAACTTGCCCGAAAGGGAGTTTGCTATGACTACTGATCTTCACTGGCCATGAGGCTCACAGGTCTGACCACCATTTCATATGAACTAAGCATGTATCCTAGAACTTTTCCCAGAATCCTTTGCAATGCTCAGAGATAATATGACTGCCATCTAACCACTGCAAAAAAAAAAAAAAAAAGATTCCTTGAAGGTAAAAGTTAAATGCCTGATATAAAACATCCATCTAAGAACATTCATCCTAATAATATTTCTTTCCTATTGCCCATTTAATAAAAAATCTGCTTACTTTGCTGCTGTCTTCTGGATGAAAATTAGCACTGACAAGAACATGGCCACAGTTGAGCTTAAGGATCTTTTTGTTTGATTCTTCTGATGCCTTCACAAAATATAATTGCAAATGCTCAAATCAAGAAAGGGGGTGTGCTTTTTTTTGTTGTTGGCCTAAACACAATCTTGTCACTTTCCTGGTTTACACAGGGCAGGGATCTGTTCTCTTTCTTGAATAATTTATTTATCAAACCTTCATAGTATTTTTCACATGGGATTCATGGAGAAGAAATAATATTTGTGTTGAAAGGGCTCGGATGAAGGTAACCTCACAACGGGAAATCTAATTAGCAAATGGAAATCTAATTAGCACCTCCTTGCTGGTGGGCCACTTGAGCTCTCCTCAGAATTCAGGCAGATCCTTCAAAACCAAGATTTGTATGCCTGAAGTGATCCTTTATTTTGGAGGAGTCCCACAGCAAACATGGAAAAGAATAGCCAAGTTTCATGGTCCACTTCCTAATTTGTTTCCAATTAAATAATGCCCATTTCCCGCAAGAGGCCTTGCATGTGTTCCTGCCAATGCTGCCACCGTCTCCAAATAATATTGTGGAATATTGTGTGCAGTTCTCTTGTCCCATCTCCACAAGAATAGTGTAGAAGCTGGGAAAGGGGCCAAAAAGGAAGGGCAAACAAATTGATCAGGGGGTTGGGGCATCTTTCTTGGGAGGGAAGGCTAAAACATCTGGGACGTAGGAAGCTGCTGTAGATTGAGTTGGTCTACCTTTGGTCCATCTAGCTCAGTACTATTGATGCTGGTAGACAATGGCTTTCCGATGGGCATTTTCCCCAGCCCTATCAGGAGGAGAGGCCAGGGATTTAACCTGAGACCTTCTGCATGCAATGCAGATGCTCTGCAGGAAGCTTGTTGATCTTTCTGCAGGCAACTGGCTGGCCTCTATAGGAAACAGGACCCTCTGTTGATGTCTCTCCCTCTCTCACAACACTAGAATCAGGGGTCATCCCATGAAACTGAATGCCAGAAAGAACTTTTTCATGTAGTATATAATTAATCTATGGAATTTTCTGCTTTGGGCTGTGATGATGGCCACCAGCTTGCATGGATTTATTTTATTACTTATTTAATTTATTTATTTAACATTTATTTAACATATTTGTATACCATCCCAAATGCAAGTCTCTGGGTGGTTTACAACAATACAATAAAAACAACAGATCTAAATGGGGCTAGACTGATTCATGGAGGCCTGCACTATCAATGGCTGCTCGTCTCGATGGCTATAGGCCACCTCCAGCCTCAGAAGCCTCTGAATACAAGTTGCAGGAGAGCTGCAGTAGGAGAGGGGATATGCCTTCATCTCCTGCTTGGGGGCTTCCCACAGGTATCTGGTGGGCCATTGTGAGGATGCTGGACTAGATGGATCTTGGGCCTGAAGCAAGAAGGCCCTGCTTATGTTGTGAAAGCTGTGGTACTGCAGTTGGACCACAACTCCCATCACCCCCTGCTGTGGCACTGACCAACGGGAAGTGAAAGATGTGTTGGTGAAACCTGAATGATCTGATCATGGCTTGCTGTAGGGCAGCCATGTGGGCTTCTTTGGAACAAGTTCAGGTTCAAGAAAGAGCCCCTCAGTGCATGAGAATGTTGGTAATAGGAAGAGAGCCAGCAACTTGAATTCGGTCCAAATCACAGGCCTCCTATACAAGCAGGATGAATCACTGAAGTTTGCCAATGTTTAAAAAGTCAACCCGGAGTTTGTTTAGGTAGCTTTATGGGACTCTCAGGTAGGAAAACTGGTGTTCATTATAGTGCAGATGAGATTCAATATCTGGGTGACTGATGTTGTAAGCAATCAGGATGGATTACATGACAATCTGTTAAGGCAACAATAAATATTTATACGCACTCTTCCTCGTCGAACATCTCTGTCATTCCATTTAGAGCAATGCAAAACCTGGAACAATGGAACTAATGTCGACATTGTTCCATTGCTAAATAGTATATCTAATCAGGGAAAAAAAGAGCGAAATGAGCCAAATTCTTTATGAACACAACAGTGGAGCAATTAAAACAAATGTGATTTTCCAGATCAAAACTTTGGTCGCCTAATTGCTATATGGCACCTATCCTAGTACTATAAGTTTCCCTTCCAGCTGTTTTTCTTTCATGATACATTTTGCAATCCTCCCAAGATGGGTCCTGAGACTTGACACAAAGACATTGAGTCTGAAGCGTGGGAGAGTTACCGAGTGTTAAGAATTCTGCCGAGATGAACTGTCTTGGAGCAAGTCTTGGAGACTCATCAGCATTCCTCGCCAGGGTTTTGTTTGTTATTGATGCGTGGTACCCCTAAAGTATGTGGCTGCAACCATAGACAAGGAAGCTCCTAGGGACACATTGGGGTCCTATGTTCCTCCTCTAATACTTACGACTAATGGCATTCATTACTGTATACACTCATCTCATAGACTGATAACCAAACTCTTTCACAGAAATTCCCAACCTTGGGCCCCCAGTTGTTGTAGGACTACAACTCCTATAAACCCAAGTCACAATGCCCTTTGGAATTAGGAACATAGGAAGTTTCCATATCCTGAGTCAGACCATTGGTCTATCTAGCTCTGTATTGTCTTCACAGACTGGCAGCAGTGTCTCCAAGGTTGCAGGCAGGATTCTCTCTCAGCCCTATCTTGGAGAAGCCAGGGAGGGAACTTGAAACCTTCTGCTCTTCCCAGAGTGTCTCCATCCCCTGAGGGGAATCTCTTACAGTGCTCACATTTCTAGTCTCCCATTCATATGCAACCAGGGCGGACCCTGCTCAGCTAAGGGGACAAGTCATGCTTGCTACCACAAGACCAGCTCTCCTCTCCTAAGTTGTAGTCCAAGCATATCTTAGTCCATGAGCCTGGCCCACAAATTTTGGCCACTGGTACCACCTCAGGGGACAAATGCTCATAGGGATTTTAATGTCTATCCCCCTAGAAATGGAAAATAGGTGATAGTATTTAGGGATGTGCAAACCAGTTCAAATTTGCACTGGTTCAGTTCAAAGGTTTGAACTCGGATCAAACCAGCCATTAGAATGGGAAAGCCAGCCCGAATTCAAACCAAACTCAGCCTGGTTTGAACTGGCCCGAACAGGCTCAAAGGCTCGAGCCTCCCTTTGAGAGAGCGGTGGCCATTTTGTGACACGTGTCACTAAAACTGATTGGCCGATCTCCCGCTTCCCTGATTGGCCAGATGTGTCTGCCCTTTGGTAGGCTTTGACATGTTGCCAGTCATAGAGAATTGCCACCTGATTGGCCAAGGGGGAGGGTCATGGGCAGGGGGGCTGCAAAGGAGGGCGATTCGAGTAATATTTTAAAAATTACTTTGCTGAGAGACAGAGAGAGGAAAGAGAGAGCAGCAGGCGTGGTTTGCCTGCACCTGTGGAGGTCTCTGGTCACTCAGGTCTGCTTTGTCTGCCTTGAAGTTGATCCTCATGATCCTCCAAATCAGGAGCAGCTGGTGTGGGCGCCGCCGGGGGTGAGGTGGCAAAAGGCATCTTTAAAACACAAATTAATAGGTGCTTACCACAAATTAATAGGTACTTACTTACCCTGCGGTGGCGGATCGGCTCTACCACTCACCTGGCTTCCACGGAGCCCATCCTCCACTGGCGGCCAGGTGAGCCAATCTGTGGACGGAGCAGAGGTAAGTTGCTTCAAGGTGCCTCTCACTGCCTTCCCCAGTGGTGCCTGCCCTGGCCACTCCTGCCCAAATAATCAGGGTAAAACTGTGGTCCCTTTGACACAGAGGAAAGGGTTAGTATCAGGGCTATGAACAATCTGTTCCCCTCTCTCCATGGAGAAATCTTTCCTGCCAATTTCCTGCCAATTTCCATTTCCATTCCTCTGACAAGATTGTCCAATTTTTATAGTTTGTGTTTTTAAAACTTGTTGACGCTTTTAAAACAGCCGCTGTAGGACAAGAAATGCACAATAAGACCCGGAAGCTGAAAGTCCTGCAATGCAATCACCTGCTTTCCATCTGCTTTCCAGCATGGTGTAGTGGCTAGAGTGCAGGACTAGGACTGGGGAGACCCGAGTTCAAATCCCCATTCAGCCATGAGACTTGCTGGGTGTCTCTGGGCCAGTCACTTCTCTCTCAGCCTAACCTACTTCACAGGATTGTTGTGAGGAGACACTTAAATATGTAGTACACCGCTCTGGGCTCCTTGGAGGAAGAGCGGGATATAAAATGTAAATATTTTTTAAAAAAATAAAAATTAAAAAAAGGAGTATAGAGCTTGTCCAAGATCACAGTGAGCATTCATACCAACCACCCCAAGGGAGGCTGGCTATCCAGGTTGGCTATCTAGGGACCCAAGACTGGGAACTCCCAGCTGACAAGCAAGCCAACAGCTATGAATATACAGCCCCATAGGTGGCACTTAGGATTGCCAAAGCATGGTATTAATGTCTTGATTTGATTGGATTTGATATATTTACCAAAGGCAACAGTCTGGAACAGAGAGGGGGAAATCAGAATACTCGCTGCCTTCTCGTTCAGTTGCAAAATTCTGGAAATCCACCAGAAAAATAATGGATCCTGAAGGTTTGAGTTCAGCTCTGGAAAATGTTTCCTGTAAAGCAGCAGAACCTCAACATCCACCCGGAATCTGTCAGAGGTGGATTTGATAACCATCTGCAGTGCGATGTAGAGTGTTCTGTATTTGTTTTTAAGCTCAAGAGAGTCCTGTTATATCTGAGGATTCCTAAGAGTAGAGCTCCCACCTCATCCGTGACTCCCCTTTCCCCGGATCAGCTTTTATAGAATATTCTTGCAAAGTTATTCAACGTTATCTTGCATTATAAGGGCTCCTATCTACCCATCACCTTCTTAAGTGAAAATGAAATCTGGTAGGATCTGAACATGCTCCGTGCTTAACCTAACTCAGAGAGCGCCTTTCATTTCCTGAAATATGGAATTTCTCTCCCTCTCCCCCTCCCTCCCCTCCCTTCAGCTGATCTCAGCTGCTATCGAATGTCTGAAAAATTAATTTTTTATTTCACATTCACTGACAATATGAGATGACTGAAAGTTGAACTTTGGACCTCCAGCTAAACAGTCACATGTCAGCCAAAGAACCGATGCAGTTTGATTCTCGGCTCTGTCACCATGGATGCAATTTTAATGTTTGGTCTTGTTCATTGGTAGACCTGGAAAGAACTTGGCGGTCGTCAGTCCCAGTTATTGTGAAACATTTCCAAACCTGCCAAGGAAAGCTAGTGAGCATGTTCCGTACACACTGATCCTTATACTACATCAAGAACCAGTCCTGTTTTCCGAAATGTAATGGCAGAAGAGTTAACAATAAAGCCGGAGATGGGAAACAGATTAAAGAGAACTGAAGGTAATATTTATATTTGCACACTGCCCCAGATTTACATCTCTAAGTGGATTGCAACAATATACATTAAAGGGGGGGGGGGAAGCTAAAACATTGAAACAATTAAAAACCACAAATCTAGTTAAAAAGTTTGGGTGGAGAAATGCATCTTTAAAAACTTTTAAAAAGTTGTCAGAGATGAGGAATATGAATATGATGAATATTAATATACCACTTTTCAACAAAAGTTCCAAAAGAGGTTTACATAGATATAAATTAAATTAAATTACATGGCTCTGTGTCCCCAAAGAGCTCACAATCTTAAAAAAGAAATGTAAGATAGACACTAGCAACCAGTGGTGCTCTTACCCCTGGACTTGCAGGCTGAAGTCCACGGCCTCCACACCCCCAGGGCCCCCAAGAACCTCTTTAGCCTGTCCTGGGTGGTGTGGTTGCCACTGGCCTACACTACCCCAGGCAGCCAAGTGTGATTATGACCCATGCCGGGTGCGTTAGAGACAGAGGGGTGGGTGGGAAAAGAAATATGTGGGGTGGGAATATGTTAAGTTTCATGCTGAAATGTTTCTGCTACAGCATATTTGCATCAATATACCTGTTTTATATTCTAATGTTCTTGTCGGTTCAGTTGCTGTTTATGCCCTCAGGAACCCACATATTAAAAATACTGTGTTTGTCACGGTGTGTGCATGGGGATAATGCTTAACTTTCAGGGGGCAGGAGGAGGCTCCAGCAAGGGGATGGGGCTCCAAAGGCCTTTAGGGCCAGGCTCCAAAATTACCTAAGTGCACCTCTGCCAGCAACAGCCACTGGAGGGATGCTGTGCTGGGGATGGATAGGGCCAGTTGCTCTACCCCTGCTCAGTAAAGAGAATCTCCCTTTTAAAAAGGTGCCTCTTTGCTCAGTTAGCAGGGAAGGGCCTCTTACTTCAGGAAGGAGCACATTCCAAAACCTCAGAGTGACAACAGAGAAGGCCCATCCCTGAGTAGCCACCAGGCAAACTGGTGGCAACTGCAGATGAACCTCTCCAGATGATCTCAATGGGCAATGGGGCTCATAGTGAAGAAGACGTCCTCTTAAGTACCCAGGGCCTAAGCTGTTTAGGGCTTTATAGGTTATAACCAGCACCTTGTGTTTTGCCCAGAAACGTATCAGCAGCCAGTGTAGTTCTTTAAACACAGGAGTCATATGGTCTCTTCTAAATGACCCAGAGACCAACCTGGCTGCCGCATTCTCTACCAGTATGGCAAAGGTGTCACTGCCTTTGGCTTTATGGGCATTGTGTTGTGGTCCTACGATTGTTTCTTGTTAAATAGAAGGCTGGTTCTCATGAGGGGCAGGAGCATCCAGTGAGGCTCCAAGCCCCTATGTATGCTCCTGATAAAAGATCCTGAGTTGGCAAAATTGAGGTAAGAGGAGGGGGAAGAGATCATGTGCAAGTCACGATTTGGGCAGGACAACATAGGACATGCTTTTTCTCCACCCTTAGTACTGTGCTGGGGACATCATAATCATAATAAATAATGACAATTAATAAACGTTATTTGTTAGCCACCCCATAACAATTTTTCACTGGGCAGCTCAGAACACAATAAAAACATCCAATTAAAACACACAACACAAAACAAACAAATTACAATAGTATTTTTTAAAGCTTGTTTCAAAACCTTTTAAAAAAACAACAAACAATTAAATGCCCAAGTGCCTTTGCCTTTCTACTGCACCTTAAATTTGGTTCCCCCCCCCCACATTTAATAAGGTCTTAAGCTTCTGATATTAGTTAGTAATATCACTTTAGTTAATGATTATTTGATGGGATGTTGTGATTCAATTTTGTATGAGATATATTCCAAGTAGATGTAAAAGTAAGTAGTGAGATTTTTTTTTCTTGTTTTGTATTTGTTAATTTTATATGTTACCTTCTTTTACTTTTTAAATAGATTATTGATTTTCTTTTTTAAAAAAAACACCAACCTGAGTGAACCAAAAGGTCTCCAGTGGATATCGAAAAGAACTAAGTGATGATGCCTGGCTAACCTCACTGGGGAGGCTGGCTATTATTACTATTACTATTATTATTTTTATTATTTATTCGATTTCGATACCACCCTTCCAAAAATGGCTCAGGGCAGTTTACACAGAGAAATAACAAATAAATAAGATGGATCCCTGTCTCCAAAGGGCTCACAATGAAAAAGAAACACAAGATAGACACCAGCAACAGTCACGGGAGGTACTGTGATGGGGGGTGGATAGGGCCAATTACTCTCCCCCTGCAAAATAAAGAGAACCACCACGTTAAAAGGTGCCTCTTTGCCAAGTTAGCAGGGGTTATTCTGGGTTGCCAAGTTAGCAGGGTTTCCATAGATGGGGTGCCACCATCAAAAAGGTCCCCTCCCCAGTAGCCACCCATTTCACATCATTTGGCAGGGGACCCGGAGTAGGGCTTCCGAAGGATATAGTATGGTCCGAGTTCGGACATCTGCAGCAAGGTGCTCTCTCAGGTAACCTGGACCCAAGCCATTTAGGCTGGGGATCTGAGTTAGCCAGTTCCAGATTGATGCCAATGCCAGCATATCACACACACACACACACACACACACACACACACACACACACTGCAATTCAATATCTCCACCAAACTCTGGCAACTGGCATGTTGTGCAAACCCACCCATTCTCAAAATAAAAGGTGGGGTTTATACTTAATAATCACAATGACATGAATGATGTATGCCTTTCTTGATATAACTGCTATTTTCCCTTTTGAGGCTTATGAAATGGAACTCGTCGGGGGGGGGGGGTCATGCTATTTCACAGTCCAGCCTGCAGCTTTGCACACTTCTTGTATGTGCAATACCATTTTCAGCTGCCCAGGGTGGGCGGTGGAATCCACATTTCTAAACACACAGCATCTTAAAAGGAAAAGAAGAAAAAAAGCCCTTAATTTTTCCAAAGCTGTGATAACATAGCATCAAACATTATTGCTGGGGGAAGGGGTGGAAAGTTCTATAG
The DNA here is from genome assembly GCF_027244095.1 of Hemicordylus capensis. Classification (NCBI taxonomy): domain Eukaryota; kingdom Metazoa; phylum Chordata; class Lepidosauria; order Squamata; family Cordylidae; genus Hemicordylus; species Hemicordylus capensis. The sequence goes on from NC_069665.1 coordinate 25,907,073, forward strand.
CTGGGACTTGTATTGATGGAAAAAGGAACACAGATAAAGGAAATAGATAAATATATGTCATGTAGGGTGGCTTTGTTTCCCCAAATGATAGATTGTTCCGGTGAAGCGGTTCACAAACAAATGGTCGTCTTTGCCCAATGCAGCCAGGTCTTTAACTTGCCTCACCTCACCGGCTGTTCTGCCAACCCAAAGCTTACTCACAATAGCTCTGTATCATAGGGAAGTGCTATCCATTGTTGAGTGCTATAATTTATCGTCATTGAGGGTAAAGGAGCAATTTCTGTTCCTTTCCTCCTTTTTGAGCAAAGATGTATAACCTAGATAATTTCCAATTTTAGATATTTGCTGTGGGTTAGAGTCAAATGAATTATGTTCCCATAACAGACATTTCTACCTAAAACACACACACACAACAATAATGTGTGTATGCGCGTGCATGTGCGTGTGAGTGTGCGCGTGGGATGGGGGTGGGGGAGTCAAGCAGATGGAATAATATGCTACTTGCTTCAAATAACTATATTTGTTTAATCTATGCATGATAAATTTTCATTTAGCCTAGGATCAGCTGACTCCATGCAAGTTTTCAGATATCAGTAATTGAACACAGATAACCTTGATTGTTGACCTATGCCGAGACACAATTGTCTAGTTTCTATTGTTTCGGGGTATTTTAACTAGTAGACACACAGCCGACATGGGCTGAATTTCTATATTTGGCAACTATTGTTATACGGGTTGCTTATCGCTATGGATGTATGTTGCAATAAGCTATTTATTTACAATGCAGAGATGGCAGGGAAAAAATGAACTTGATCAGGTCACCTCAAGATAGAGCTAAGCCTCACTGAACTATTTAATTATTTCCTGGGTGACACTAGGGAGCTGGATAATTACCCAGCATTCAGCTGTAACCTCTGAGAAGGGGAAGCAAGTCTAAGAATGACTACAATCACTCTGTAATACTGGAAGTTGGCATTATGAATAGAATTTGAGGTTTCCACTGGATTCATGAGACAGCCAACTTCCAAAAAATTAAAATGTCACCAAATGTAAGTTGTTGTTGTTGTTGTGGTGGTGGTGGTGGTGGTATGTGTGTAAATAGCAGAATTATTGGATTTCTCCTTGCTGCACCACAGCACCACCCAGCTGATGGCCAGAGAAGGTACTGCAGCTCATCAGATCTTCAGCTCAGCATTTCCACCATATTAGAGAACCACTGGGGTTTCCAGAAGGTTTCTCCACATCTCCATCCAGACATTTCCTCAAGAGTTGGGCTGTCTTGAGGAAATGTCAACTTTGCGGTGGCAAAGTTCCTAATTACTTGGATGACGGTTGAGGTGTGGCATTGAATTGAGCTTTGTTCTTGGGCAGCACAGATGGCGATGCAGACTCTGGGGCTGATTATTAGTAAGTTGAGAGCTCATAGTTCTGTACCAGGAATGAGGTTTGCAACTCTCTGCAGTTTGAATGAATCATGTAATCTATCAAAAGGCCCGATGCAAGATTGTCAAGATAAGAATAACTATATACAGCTGAGGTTTTCCTACAAGTAAATCCAACTGCATTTCAATGGGAGCTGGCTGGACCAGTTTAGTGGCAACCCCCTTTGGTCTCTCCAGCTTGTGAATAAACTTGTGTTAACAATTATGGAAAACTTGCTCATAGCTCCTTCAGGGTGAGCTCTGCATTGTGCTTACCACAGGCATTCCGTTCTCTTATTAGCGACGAACATCAGAGGGAAACTCTGTCCAATAACTTAAAGAAGGATACAGGAATAGCTTTAGGAGGGTGAGAGCTATGTACTGGAGTCCAGGCTACAATGTGAGAAAAGAATGGGCAAAAGGCATGACTTTGAATGTTGCTTTTTATCTCATCTTGGACTGCAAATTCTATTGAGTATGAATGCAAACAGATGTTAAGTTCTTCAGTGATGATCAACATCCCTGATAGCAAATGAATCCTACATCAGGGAAACAAAGATTTCATGCATGGTGAAAATATGCATATATTTGCATGACACACAAAAAATTAATCCAATTAAAATAATAAGATTTGATTTCTGGATTTGGATTTTTAAGAAACAAACAAGCATGAATTGGCAAGAGGAGAGCTGGTCTTGTGGTAGCAAGCATGACTTGTCCCCTTAGCTAAGCAGGGTCTGCCCTGGTTGCATATGAATGGGAGACTTGATGTGTGAGCTCTGTAAGATATTCCCCTCAGGGGGTGGAGCTGCTCTGGGGGCTGTGGCTAGTAGGCAGAGTCCCACATCCCATGTTTTTAGTTAATTCATTCCTGTCCTAAGAATTCTAAGAAGATCTGCTGGTTAGATGAAGTTAATCATTTCACCTGGAAAATAGGAAGCTGCCTTATACCGAGTAGACCACTGGTCTTTCTAGCTCAGTCTTGTCCACACTGATTGGCAGCAACTTGCCAAGGTTTCAGACAGGGGCGTAACCATAATAGGGCAAGGGGAGACAGTTGTCTGGGGTCCCCCTGCCTTGCAGGGGGGAGAGGCAAGTCACATGACTGACTCCCCCAGCCGCGCACCTGCCCGGGCTTCCTTTAGTTGTATTCATCCTCCAAAACTGATGTGAGTGTTTAGACCTGGAGCTACCAGAACAGCATGTCTTTCTCTAGTACCATTAAATGACTTGTGCCGTCCACAATTTACAAAACCTTTAAAAAAATAATTTAGAATCATGTTCTATTGTGGCACATAGAGCTCTCTCTCTCTCTCTCTCTCTCTCTCTCTCACACACACACACACACACACACACACACACACACACACACACTTGACTATGCTTTTTGTTACCACTATTCATTCTCATTTAAGATGTCTTTACTTCATGAGCTGAGCTTCAGTGAGGGGGGCGCATTTTAGAATCTTGTCTCTGGGCCCACTTCAACCTTGCTACGCCCCTGGTTTCAGGCAGGAGTGTTTCCCAGCCCTACCTGGAGATGCTGCCAGGGAGTGAACCTGGGACCTTCCGCATGCAAAGCAGATGCAGCTACAGCCCCATCCCATCTTCATCTGTGCCACAACTAGGGGTGTGCACAAAACCGGCTGGCCTGGTTCAGTTCGGTTCTGAACGGGACCCTAACCAGACTGGGCCAGTTTGGTCCAGCACCCCTTGAAACCCCCTCCCCCACCGGTTTGGTTCGGTCCAGGAGGGGTTCAAGAACATTTTTTAAAAAATGTATTTACCCTCTCTTGGGAGCTTCTCCAAGACTGCGGGGTGTGTGTGTGTCCTCCGGAGGTCCCCCCTCCCCCACCATCCTCCATTATGTGTGAAATCACCCTGTGTTTATGTTCTTTAGCCTGTTGCAGGCCTCACCCCTGTCACGGCAGCCATTTTAGAGAGCACCGCACATGCCCAATGGGCCTCTGCATGGCTGGTCATCAGTTTGGCGATTTCACACATAATGGAGGCTGGCGGGGGGCACTGGTTGGTTCGACAGTGGACCACCGAACCGAGCAGCTTCGATGTTTGACATCAAACCTGTTTGCACATCCCTAGCCACAACATAGCAACTCCAGAACAGTAACTATTCTTATGGCCTTATGTCAGTTTGTATGTTTGCAATATTAGCCTTTCTCATGTGGATTTAAAAAAAGAAGAAGTTTCCATTGTGTTCCCTGGTGGCATCGAGGGAATGAAACAGAAATGTTTGCTTCTTCCGTGAACCTTCCTTGAATGCCATCAGTGGCTGTTTTCTCAAAACGCTCTACCAGGCAAGGTTTCAGTACTAGGAAAGTCTCATGAAGAAGACTGTTGGATATAAGTGAATGAGCATTCTAGTAAACAATGCCCAAGGGTAGAACATAGAAAATCATTTCCCCATCAAACCTTGAGGCTGAAAGCAACTGATGCACACACTCCCATTTCGATGTACTTCCCTAAGAAATATTATTGAACTAATCCAAAAGTATCTGGAGACATTTTTGGTTTAAATTACTGGGCTCTGTTTGGGAATATGCTAATTAAGCAGGAAGTAGAGCCTTAGAAATACAATATGGTCTTATCTACTTAACACTGCCTTGATTAAGGCACGGCGGCAGGGAAAAAGCCAAGATTACAATAGGAGAATATTAAGAAGAGCATCTAAAATGAATGCCATAAATAGATTTTATTTGGACGAGCCAGAGTGCCATCTATGAGGCTGAGTTTGGAGCCGGCAGAAAAATGAAATATAATAAAAGTTCATACCTTTTCGACACTGCAGCCGAACGTCACAACATTACGCCTTTTCAACCATATCTAAAAGGCCAATTTCGGGTTTATTCCTCTTCACAGTTTATGGCCATGGTTCAGCAGGTGTAAACCAGTAATAGCTCTAGTCCAAGCTTGGAGCCTTGCCAGGAACAGATGTGTTCAGTCAAATGACTAATTGAAAACCTTAAACAAACCAGCAGCTTGGCTATTTTGCCTGCATAATAAAGCGTAGCTGATAAAGGCGACGGAAGGAGGGAAAAAAACACCCACCCCTCTCATCACCAATGCCATTAACAATCATGAGTAAAGATGAAAACAACGCATGGTTTATTCTGCAAATGAAGGCATATAACGAGATGACGTCCCGGGAGTCCATTACCAATTTTAATAATACATCAAGGAGTCTGAGCAAACAGTTTGTATGTGGGAGCCAAACACAGCAAACTACTTACAGTTACCGCATTGCGAGACAACTCCCAGTGCTATGAATTTAACAGATTTATAAAGGTACATAACATGATAGCTATTAGCAAAATTAAAAGAAAGCCATTATAGACTTGAGGCTCGTACTGGATTTGCCAGCCAGAAGCACCCACCAAGACTCTGGCAATCCCAGTTCAAATGCATTTCCCCTTAAAAGGGAAAGTGAGTTGGAGTCAAATTATGTGCATGAATAATAAACTACCATCTAATTAAAAACTGTCGTTAAATATGCAAAAAACCCTCCTAATGATAATGAGATTGTGCAATACCTCAGAGCATAGCACTTTATAAATTACTCAGAAGTGGTTGCTGGCTTGACCTGAGCGATAGATAATGGAATGGCTTTGAAATTTCTTTGCAGGCGCTTCCCATGGTAACCTGCTTTTGACAGAAAAAGTAAACAGTTAATCCTTGCTGCTGGAAGGTGAACAGACATTAACTTTCCTTATCAGAGCTAACTCTTGGCTTAACACTGTTTTAATTCAAAGTGGACTTGGACGAGAAGGCGCTTGGAAGGCAAGAGGGATCTGGGCAGGAATTTCTTTCTGCCTCTCTGCAGCTCCCCGAAATAAAACCTCCTGGAAAATGTGATCCAAAGAAATTGCATAATTTGGTGTCAGCTGTATTCAGTAGCTTGCCTCTTCATGCATTTCACAATTTTTTCCTAGAATATGCAATGCAGTGAAGCAAACATTGACGAAAAAGACTGTAGGTTTTCATGTCGTTGGCAACTCATTGCCAAGAACAACATGAATGTGTTTTCATTCAAGACAACTGACCTATGTCAAAAAGGCTATTTGACCCATCTGGCAAGGTGTGTGTGTAGTGGCCATATCTGAATCCAAGATGGCCACCATTGAAGTCAATATTCAGCTTCCCTAAGGGTTAGAAAATTGATCTCAATAGCAAAACCAACTGGAAATAAAACCTAATATTTTTGTGATACTTACCCATATTTATCGATTGGTTTAAAATATGTATGACCCACTTTTCTGTCTGTGTCCAAGGTAGCTCATGACAATTACATTCAAGCAGTGTTTTTTTTCTAAACCACTAACATGAAGAATTAAAAAGAGACTGATGACAAGAGACAGAGTTTTTAAAAAATAGGTCAAAGAAGATCTTCCCAGGAACTTAGTGCAAATTAGATTCAAAGATAGCTGCTGTGAATTTACAGATTTAAAATTGAAAGGCACCAGAAGTATTTCCTTCTCTGATGCTAAGCAGATCTGGGCCTGGCCAATATCTGGTGGGAAGACATCTGTGAACCATGTGGACTCCACTGAGTGCTTTGATGAGATGGTAGGATACAAATATCCCAAGGAAATAAGTATTGTTGGCTGGTTCCTGTGTCCTGAGTCAGAAGTGCAAGAAGAAGGCACCAAATGAAAGGATTAAAGAGCTGGACACAGTCCAAGGGAAATACTGAGCTTCTCATTCACTTCAGTTGAGTATAGAGCACGGAATGTACATATAGATGTCACTCTCCGTTGAAGTGAATTGGGAAGTCCTTTTCATGCAGGAATGGGTCTGCAATGATAGAGAGCAAAGCCTTGGAGAATGAATCACTTATTGACTTTTCTGTACTGTGGTTTCCTAGAAGATGATCTCTTTAACCTCAATCCTGCTCTCTGTCTCAGTCAGAATTGGCAACCCTATAGGTCGCCCACGCTGCCACCTTGGTTGCACGTTTTGTATTTGGAAAGGTGGAGAGCTGGTCTGGGAGGAGAGCTGGTGTTGTGGCAGCAAGCATGACTTGTGTCCCTAGCTAAGCAGGGTCTGCACTGGTTGCATATGAATGGGAGACTTGATGTGTGAGCACTGTAAGATATTCCCCTCAGAGGATGGAGCCACTCTGGGTAGAGCAGAAGGTTCCAAGTTCCCTCCCTGGCAGCATCTCCAAGATAGGGCTGAGAGAGATTCCTGCCTGCAACCTTGGAGAAGCCACTGCCAGTCTGTGAAGACAATACTGAGCTAGGTGGACCAATGGTCTGACTCAGTATATGGCAGCTTCCTATGTTCTTATGAAACAGCCTGTTAAAAGGAAACTGAGCAATGGCACAACTCTGAATCTGTTGAGCTTCTTGCCAGCTACATAGACTCATATCGTGCTCTGCTGGGCTGGTGTCCAGGTCATCTGCCAAGGCCTATCCCACCAGGGGTCTACCATCAAAAGCTGCCTGGGCCTGGTGGTCCCCTTCCTCATCATTGCCACCTGCTTGATCACCTGCCCTTTTCCTCTGCTCCATTGAGGGTGAGCAAATTCCAGTGAGTTGTGGGTAGCCAGCCAAGATGCTAAACTGCATGAAGAAAGGCCTCTATCTATCTATCTATCTATCTATCTATCTATCTATCTATCTATCTATCTATCTATCTATCTATCTATCACATTTTTATACTGCCCCAAACATGAGTTCTCTGGGTGGTTTACAAACCAATACAAACCAATAGAGATTAACACATTAAAATTTAAAATGTTAAAACTATTAAAACACAATCAAAACACAGTTAAAACAATGTCTAATTAAGTGCTTGCCTTTGGAGACAAAGCACAAAATGCACTATTACTTGGGTAGGAAGATATTTCTCCATAATGGAAGTTCCCTCTGAATTTCAAAGGGATCTTCCCAAGAAGAAACAGCAATTGTTTCCAAATTTTAGGGTACCTTCTAAGGAGACATTTTGGAGAATCTTCTCAGACAGTTTCTCCATATCCTGCTGACTAGTAGCCGGATCCCACTCCCCGCACACGTTCACTGAATACATGAGTAGGGAGTTGACAGAAGAAAGCTGTAGCCTTACAAATATATGGATATATGCATGTAAAGTGGGTGGTGTTGGGACTCTCCCCCAACACCCAGTGGGGCGGTGAACTCACCCAACTGGGCGGCAAGCAGATCAACGACTGGGGGTTGCCCGGTCACTCACAAAGCCGACGGTAACCATGCTGGGAAGCAAGGGAGGGCAAGGAAGCCAGAAGGACAGCCTCCATTGACTGGTCCAGAATGGCCCAACAAGCCTGGATGCATCCAGGAGCTAGGAGGTCCCTCCCCTCTACAGAGACCCTGGAGGATGATGCAGGGAGAGGATATGGAGTCCTGTAAGGTGGCCCCTTTAAGGGCTATGGAAGGCAGGGGAGGGATTAAGAGGGGTGGCGGGGGTGGCGACTGACCCTGTGAACATGTATAATGGTGATGAGGAGGCCAGTGGAGATGATGAGGAGTGCCTCCAGTGATGAGGCCAGTGGAGATGGAGGGTGGCTGCCTTTATGGGCTCCCAGAGAGGAGCAAGGCATTCCCTCTCCCTGGCCGATGGAGGAGGAACAGGGTGCTTAGAAGGCCCGTATGCCCAGGAGTTGTGCGGCTTGTGCAGAGGAAATGTCGCATGCGGCATCACACACATAATGTGGAGCCTACTTACAAAGTCGGAACCTGACTTGTCCATGATTGTCTGAACCCACACCAAGTCAGGAATATCTGGTTCAGGCTGGGATGTAAACCAGCTTCTGCAGACAAGATTTGTAGTTGGCTTGATGTAGTAGGTATAGTTCTGCTTCAGGTGTGCATTCATGAACCTCTGGTTCATTCCAGGAAAGTCCCGCCCCCCTTTGCTATTGGAACCAATGGCTGGGAAGTGGCACATAAAAGGCTAGGCTAGTATCTAGGGTCTCATTGGGAGCCCTGGCCTGGGGGCATCCATCTGGCTCAACCCAGCTACTCCCAACAAACTGAGATACGTGACCATCGGCAGTGCCATCCTCAAGTTCCCTCCATAGCTCTGGTTCTGTGTTATGTGTGAACTTGCCCAACGTGAACATACACATAGTTCACATAGTTCTCAACACTGTTTCTGTTTCCAGCCTTAGCAGTGGTGAGAAACTGTAGGCTTCAGCAAATGACTGTGACTCCACAGTTCCATGGCCGTTTCAAACACACCCAAGGACATTGAGATGTTGTGTGGGGAGGGACGCTTTTCTTGAGGATTCTTCTTTCAAAAGAAAACCCTTCTTCATAAAAGGGGGATTTTCTGTTTACGAAATGCCTACGTTGGGAGCAAGAAACTGTCTCCTCAGCGTATTGTTAGGCACGATTGTGTCATCCAGAGGCTGAATGGTGCTTACAATGTATATTTCATCCCCAGTCAACAGGCGTTTGAGCTACTTAATAAATTTTTAACAACCCGCTAGACAAGACGGTTTCATCATCCATTCAAAGAAACAACAATACACTTGTCAGTGGAGGGCTAATATCTTTCACTTCCAACTGACCTTAACTGCGCCTAATACATACATACATATATATATATATATATATATATAGAGAGAGAGAGAGAGAGAGAGAGAGAGAGAGAGAGAGAGAGAGAGAGAGTAATATTATATATAAAGCAAGGTTCTTCTTGTCTTGTTACAGAAATAATAAGCATAGGGGTTTTTTTTGTTTGTTTTTTAAGCTTTTGTTTTCTTGGAGATATTTAAATTCCTTGTGAATTTTCAACATGCACACCCTCCAGCTGATCCTTATGGAGAGAAGATGGCATCAGTTTAATACTTGGTGCAGCTAAAATGTAAGGTCAAATACCAAACTCTAATTAAATTGCAAACTTTTAAATCGGTATTCAATGACACATGCAGGTTATTAGCAGAAGGAAGGAAGGAAGGGATTGTGTGTGTGTTTGGTGGGGGTGGGATGTTGTTGTTGTTATTTTATTAATATACCGCTTTTCAACAAAAATAAGTTTTCAAAGTGTCAATCAACAACATCTGAAACTTTGAAATCAATCAACCAACAACATCTGAAACTTTGGGTGTTGGTATAAAGGGCTACATCTGCTCAGATTAGCATCCTTGTTTGCCAATGCATTTTTGAGTTATCTATTTCCAAGAGAGCTGGAAATGTTTTGATCCTTATGGATGCATAACTGTAGCACCTGCAGGCATGAGGGAGGTAGTAGCAGATTCAGGGTAACTCACAAGTACATCAGTTTCCTAAAAATCCCTATGTTACTCAATGGAGCAGAATGTTCACGGACTCAGAGGGCGGTTAACAGACAACCAAGTGGGCAGAGCTAATGGGATTCAGTGGCAAGGAGGTGGGGGGAAGGCAGGCTTGAACAAAAAGAGTAGAGGAATTTCCTCACCTTGAAGAGTGCTCTCTCAAGACACTCACAACCCTGTCTGCTTCTGAGGGGGAATGTTGCGTAAAACATTAACCATGCTCAGGAAGCACCATGGATATCCTGGATCATTTTGTTGCAGGCCCATATACTTGCACTACTAATCTGTAGAAATGATGTAACATTGAGGCAGATCTTTACTGAGACTATTGACCTGCCTAGTTTAGTACTGCATCATCTGAGAGCAACTCCACATCAGAGGCCCTACTACCCAATAATCCTTGATTAGAGATGCAAGAGATTGAGGCTCTACACACGATCCGTGTGTAGAGCCTAACCGGGCTCTGTGGGTCCCCGCAGATGGGCAGGGAGCTTGCCCTGGGCAGCTGGATCAGCCGCCCAAACAACTGCTGGCTCCATCATGGAGCCGGAAAGGATGGTGGTGATCAGGGGCTGCCCGGCCCCTGGAAGCCCCAGAACACCCCACGTGAGTGCATGGGGCATTCTGGGCAGACCCCCAAGGTTGGGAGGCTTGTTGGAGGCTCCTGGTCAGGGGTCTCCTCGTGAGTTGCTGCAGAGCCATGCCGCAACATCTCATGATCGGGGAAACGGGGTTAGCGGCCCGCTCGCTCCGCCAACCTCATTTAACAGGAGGGGTATTTAGTGGGGTTTGGGAATAGCTTCATTGAATCCAGGATCTTCTATTCGAAGGGCATGTGGACCACAATGGAGCTATGGCCCGACCCATTTTACCACTGTCTACATGTCTTACTATGATTAACTGACTATGGTTGATGTTCTACACACATTGTATCAGAAAGGGTGTGTTTGGTCATCAACCTTTTGAAGTTACAGACTGCACCTGTAGTTGGGCAAAAATATTTCTGAACGGGGTGGGGGGGGAGATCTAAGTCTACACTTAAGTCCCGTTCGAAATAAGAGCTGCTTAGAAGAATAAAGAAAGGAAGAAATCACACACAGAAATAACCTTTATATATCATTTGCTTACCTAGGGTATTAAGTACATATGACCTTTTATTTATTCAACCATAAACATGCGAGCTCATTCTGAGTGCATAAGATTCAAAGCCACCTGTGGTCACCATGGAAACCACTGTGTTTGCTGAATATTTTTTCTTTTCCTCAATGCATATTAGAGGCTATTGGCAGCCAGAGGAATACCTGAGCTAAGCGCGCCTGATAAATTGAACTAGTTAGCATAGCTCTTACCGTTTTAAGAGCTGCAGAAATGAGGACTTGTGGTTCCTGATGGAAATGGCTTTGATGATGAAGCAATGCATCTGCATACTGAGTGTGAATGTTAATAACCCGTTTTAATTTGGGCAGCGACTCCCTCACACAATGTTTATTTACCCCGATTTCTCTTTCTCACGGTCTAGCGTAATGACAGAATGGAATTATCAGGGTAGGGCAATACAGATGAAGGGAGGGAGAGGTCTCTGCAGATAGGATCGGGCTCAGTTCGCAATGGCTCACATTTATTCGGCACAAAGAAAACAAGCTATGATCATTAGGGATACACATTTGTTCTTAGAACAAATAAGCATGAACTGAACAGAGCCCAATACGTACGTTCATTCCAAAGCAAATTTGACGGGCATATAAATTACTGCATTTACATGAATCCAAGACTAGTCCCCCCCCCCCCCCCGCCCAAGTTCTTTGATGTTAGAAATCGAGAGGTTATCTTAAATTCAGAGTCCTGTTCTTTTGGGGTAAATGCAGGTATAACTTGTATTTAACTTCTATTTTTAAAGGGGTCATCTTCTATTTGGGTATATATGGTATGTTCATTTTTGGAACTCATTGGTACCCTTTTGTGTACATGAGTATTGAGTCCATTTGGCATTTTGGAATGGGGTGCTTATCTTCTCCAGTGGTACGAATGATCTTCTGCATGGCTGCCATTTTAGTTTCCCACAATGCTCTGGATACATTGTCAATCCAGGAGGGAATAATGGCACCAGAAGAGGCTGCCATGTTTTGTGGGGGAGGTGGTCTCAATGTGGGACAATAAAATGGTTGCCAAGGGCATAGCTGGGGGGAGAGGGCCCAAGTTTGATTCACCCTTCTTCCCAGAAGCCCCTCGGAGTGAAGGAGATAATGAAGTATATAGGGACTTCAGCCCCATCCCCTTAAGGGGAATATCTTACAGTGCTCACACATGTAGTCTCCCATTCATATGGAAAACAGGGTGGACCCTGCTCAGCAAAGGGGACAATTCATGCTTGCTGATGCCAGAGTTCACTGCACACTGAAGGTCTCATGTCTGGACTGCCAGAGAGCTGCTGCCAGTCAATGGAGATGATACGGAGCAGATGGACCAATGGTCTGACTCTGTAGAGTATAAGTTCGCACAGCCATGCGGTGCAGAATATATTATTATGTTATCATCTTATCAAAACAAGATGATCCCAGATCTGTTACAGTACACCATAGAAGCACAGTGGAAAGCAAGGCTTGGGTTGACGTCAGTGAACAATGGCATACTTTCTCACAACAGACAGAGTTAGGAGTTTTAAATGTTCATCAGTGAATCGAGCAGTCGTTTTCTCTGTCTCCATCTCATTATTCATTGTCTTGTCTTGCTAGGGACCAGACTCCTGACTTGGCTGATAAAAACTCCTGGTTTATTTTTAAAGGAACTTGACACAAACATACCTATTTTTATTCATTGCCAACTTCTGCCAAGAAGCTTTGTCTTTCCTTTCCTTTTCCTTTTTTTTTTTTTTAGACCACCCATGGAGCAAAGGCGAGATTCAGTAGCAGAAAGTGGGGAGAGATTTTCTGGGGGCCTGAAGCGATGTCACATTTTTAGATCGACAAGAAGGAGAAATCTTATTGAGGACAGGAGCAGAGTTGGTCTTTTAGTAGCATGCATGAGTTGTCCTCTTTGCTAAGCAGGGTCTGTCCTGGTTTTCATTTGCATGGGAGACTACATGTGTGAGCACTGTAAGGTATTCCCCTTAGGGGATGGGGCTGCTCTGGGAAGAGCACCTGCATGCAGAATGTTCCAAGTTCCCTTCCTGGCAGCATCTCCAAGATAGGGCGGAGAGAGACTCCTGCCTGCAGTCTCAGAGAAGCCACTGCCAGCAGTCTGTGTAGACAATACTGAGCAAGATGGACCTATGGTCTGACTCAGTATATGGCAGCTTCCTATGTTCTTATGTTCCTAAGGGCATGTAGGTAGGTCCCAAATGGGGTTGGTTCAGGACTTCATGACAAATCATTACACCAGCATTAAGAAGTGCCCTGCGGGGTTAGCCAACCAGATGCTTCCAGGAATCACACAAAAGCAGCTCAGGGAGATCAATCACAACTGGATCAATGACCAGCTTGGCTCAGGGTGTGGCCAGGGCAGTGTGAAAGAGAAGCATCAAGTACCAGACCTACGGCTCATTCCCAGACCCCAATTCATTTGCACTCGCCACCACTGTCCACTTTCAAGTTGAAGGCCTGAGATCATTGCGGGGTTGGGGGGGATCATGGCTGCCGGTGGGGCCATGTTGTTGTGGAGGCCAATATTTCCCCTGCTCAAAGCTTCAGATGCAGCATCATTCTGAAGCACTGTGGGGAAACAAAATGGTGGCAAATGTATGTGCCTATACCTGAATGTATGCATATGTGTGCAGGGAAATGACCCTCAAGGCTAAGGGACCACTCACTCTAGGAACATAGGAACACAGGAAGCTGCCTTATATTCAGTCAGCCACGAGACCAGCAATCATCTATCCAATCCATGAAGAGAGTTGTTCTCAGAAATGAGGAAATAATTATCCCCCAGTTTGTGGCGAGGCTTGTCTTTGCCAATGGAGTCCGGCCAACTTGGTGCTTTCTTCGATGTTTAAAGGTAAAGTGTGTCGTCGAGTCAGTGTCGACTCCTGGCGACCACAGAGCCCATGGTTTTCTTTGGTGGAATCCAGGAGGGGTTTACCATTGCCTCCTCCAAGATATGAGATGATGCCTTTCAGCATCTTCCTATATCACTGCTGCCCCATATACAGGTAGTTGTTTCCATAGTCTGGGAAATATTTACCTGCAGCTAAAATAACATAGCGATGACAGCAAAAAAGGGTCAATAAGCTGAGGTTGGTTTGAGGAAGGATCTATATTTTGCACATTTAAATGCACAAGGCCCCTCTGCAGATTGGCGCACGTTCTACGAAAGGGTGCGTCGTGTGCGTGGGCTTTAACCTAACACCTTGTTCTGTTCTTCTCCTTCAAAGGGCTCCCGGCTCACTCACTGATCTGCTGCTATATTATTCCTGCAGCTGTTTGGGGCTGTGTAATGGCTTCAAGCTTTCATTCCAGCAGCCCTTGCTGCCTGCCAGAGAATGTTGGCCATGACCGCAATCTCAATCATTATGCCCATTGAGGAAACCACTGTTAATGAGAGCAATGGGGAAGTCTACAAGCTGTTTCAGTTACAGCCTGCTGAAAACATCAGAGCTGCATCCCATGGCAAGAGGGGCAGAGCGAGAATCGGTCGGTCGAGCTTCGCAAGCGTGCAGATCCCTCCGAATGCAAATCCTAGAAGTGTCGGCAGGGGCCCACCTAGGCAATTTTGGCACCTGGACCGCCCCACCCCCGAGCAAGCCCCCTGGTGCGAGGGCCCCCAAAACCTACTTTTGGGGGGCCTCCTGCCTCTCCAAATCTCTGGTTTGTTTTGTTTTAATTCCAGCCGCCATGAGGCCAAGGGGTGGCTGGTGAGGGGTGAGTCCAGCAGTCCTATTCTCCCCACCAGCGGCGGCGGCGGCTGCTGGAGTGATGCTGAGACTGTCCGTTCGGCCCAGGGTCTTTTTCCAACTGTGAGGTGCACCTGAGCAGTTGAGAGAGATCATCACAAGCCTGTGACATCATGGGCTTGCGACAAGCTCTCTCAACTGCACAGGCACACCTTCCAGTTAGAAGAGATGCTGGGCTGAACCGACAGACTCAGCATTGCTCCGGCCAGTGCTGCTGCCAGTGGCAGGGAGTGGGGAGGGGAGAAGGAGTGCTGGGCTCACCCCCAACAGTCACCCATCGGCAGCCACCCGTCGGCTGTGCAGTGGCTGAAATTTTAAAAAATGGAGGTTTGGCACGGTGGGGCAGGCATGGGGTGGGGTGGCTGCCAGAGGCCCTCCCCAGCCATTTGGAGCCCCCCAGACCTTGGAGGCCATGGAGCAGGGCCCCAAGGTCTGGGGGTTAGAGCACCTCTGAATGTTGGGCATGGGCAAGTAATCTTCTGTTCCTTTCCATTCAATGGAGGAGACCCACTGAAATCAATGGGATTTGTTTAAAAAAGTGGAGGAGACCCACTGAAATCAATGGGATTTTTTTTTTTTTTTTTTAGAAAACGTGGAGGAGACTCACTGAAATCAATGGGACTTTAAAAAAAAATCTTTGGCTGGATTGGGACCCAAGCCATAGCCCACACTATGCTTTGGAGAAATCCAAACTTGGCAGCAAAGATTCTGATCACCCTTACTGTTTGTGCCCCTGGGTCCAGCCAGTCAGCCACGTGGCTAAGCTGTTGACCCAGCAAATGCTAGCTCAAAATGGAAGACTGACATCACAGCCAGGAGCCCTGCCTCTTCCTGGATCTCAGGCCAGCCCCAGTTCAATGCAGGAACCTCCCTCTCCTCCCAAGTAGACCTATTGGGAGGGATGCCCTGAGCTGCCAAGTAAACTCTCTGCAGCTGGAGCTCAGCTCTGGGATAGCATCACCTCCACTCCTGGGGTCCTGGGAGTGACAGAGGGGCTTCAAGGGATAGGCAGAAGCCCCACTGGGGTGCACCACCAGGGATCTCCTGAGGGGCCAACTGAAGGAGAAGCAAAAAGCTCTGGCTACTGAAGTCTGATGGATCAAGGGCAGAAGTTCTCAACCCGTGGTCCTCCAGATCTTGCCAAACGACAGCTACCATCATTCCCAGCCACAACACATTGTGGCTGGGGATGATGGGAGTTGTAGTTCAGCAATACCTGGAGGGCTACTGGTTGGGAACCCTTGTTTGGGGGGCCTTTTGGCAGGGTGAGGGGGTCTTAGTTGGGCATGCCCCCTCCTCCTCTGAGAGGGTCTCCTCTGAGTTGGAATCCAGGTGTGTCTGACATACCTCACAGGTGTGACCCACTATACCTGCAATGTTCTGGTGGAACTGAGGTTCTCCAGATGTTGGGTAAGATCTGGACTAAATTAGTCATGTCTACGAACCATTGAAATCAATGGGACAAGTTAGTCATGAGTAAGTTAAGTTAAATGGGGCTTCATGATTAGCAGAGTTTGGATCCTGCCTATTGCCCAGATAACTCCTATGGAATTAGTCTCAGCTAAGCACCATTGGAATCCATGGACATGTTAGTCATGGCTAACTTATTCTGGATTCTGACCATTGTCCCTACTTCCCAGGATAATCTTATGATGCTGCTGTCTTTTTAAAAACCAACCAACCAACCAACCAACACAAACTTAAACTTCCCCTTCCAGCCTCTTTGGGCTGTTGTTATAATATTATGTGGTACAATTGTGCAGGGGAAAATAAATTTGAAAATCGGATAGCATAAGGTTAGCCCTTCAAAAAATGACGGTAAAAAGCAGGCTGAAACTGATGAAGAGTAATTTATAAGCACTATCCAAGCAGGTGAAATATAAGCATTAGTGAAAGCTGAGACTTCTGTGAATCTGAAAAAAAACAACACTCTGACTTAAATATATCACAGTTTCCTTTCCAGTAGTTCATTGGTTTTTCCCATAATAATCTCTCGTGTTTACTTTGGCATCAGTGGAGAAAATGTCAAGGAGAGGGAGAGAGAGTCTGGCTGCAGTTTAGGTTTCTCTGCTGTATAGTGTCGAGTTATTCCAAGACTGTGGCAGCTATTTTCCAACAGATTAACATTCAAATGCTTGAGTGAGTTCATCCAATTCACATAAATCTGCATAGATTCTTTTTATTAACTTATAATTTTTTTTTATTAGGCAGGCCACCTACAAAATGAACAGAGCTTGCATATGTGTGTGTGTGTGTTTCTCTCTCTCTCTGCATGTGTTTGTATAAATATTTCTACATTGTGAGCAGAAGGAAAAATTTCTAACCAAGTTGTCCACTTTTTCCTTCTGTATAAAGAAAATGTTTTATTGCACTTCATCACGGCAAAAGATTCTCCAGTATCTGAAGCATCACTTCCTCCAGCACGATCACTTCCTGTCCACATACTGATCGTTCCTTTCATGCATGTCCCTTTCCGGTGAGAATAAGGATGTGTGATCAGTCTTTCTCTATAAATGTCACCCAGATTATGGAATTCTCTGCTTTGGGGAGTTTGGTTCTCCCTGTCTCTTAGAGTATTCAGACAGAAGGTGAAAGCATTTTTCTTTGGACACACATTTGGTGTTAATGAGTAAGGAGTTCATATTCCTGTGCTTGTATTTTTTTGCAGTATTGGCACCAGGGGGAAAATGGGAGGGGGATTAAAGAGGTCATGTGCATTTGTGGGAACAGAGGCAAGGATTGTCTCACATGTTAGACTGTGCATTTTGCACTGATATATTTGCTCTGAAGTAAGAGTTAGTGAATGGGCTTTTGATTCTACTATCATGTAGCCTAATTGTAGATTTTATATTTTGTTTTGATGCATTGTGGCTTGATTGGTTTTTATGTCTTCAGTCTCTGTCTCTGTCTCTGTCTCTGTCTCTCTCTCTCTCCCCCCCCCCCCACCTTGGGTCCATGACAAGAAGAGCAGGATGTGATTTTTTTAAAAAAAAAAAAAAATAAGGGCCCACATGATGAACAGGCTCCATAGCTCTGGGGAAGAACATCTGCTTTGTGTGCAGAAGGTCCCAGGTTCAATCCCTGGCAGCATCTCCAGGTAGGGCTGGGCAAGACCCCTGCCTGAAACCTCAAAGAGCTGCTGCCGGTCAGTGTAGACAATACTGAGCTAGATGGACCAATGGTCTGACCAGGGAAAGATTAAGCCTTTTGCCGGCTATAGGCAACCAGAGATTTGCCGCCCCAGCAAGGGTTTCTCTTTACAAGTAAAGGGCTTGGGAGAGGGGACAAAATCTACTTTTAAAACATTTTCAGCCCATTTTGGGCCTCGTGTGTGTGTGTATGCAGAGGCCCCAAATGGGCCGGAAATGGCCCAACCTGTCATTTGGGAAACAGGTGGGCCCGTGGGAGGAGCTCTCGCCTCCGTCTCCACCACCATCCCGCCACACGCACATAGGAAGACGGTCTGACGATCTGTCGTGATCTGGGAGGCAGGCAGGCCCACTAGGAGCTCTTGCCACCTTCGCACAGCGACGGTTTCCAAAGTTTTCAAAGTAGATTTAACTTTCCCCTGCCCCCGCCCCCCCACCCAAGTGCAAGTGGCAGATTAACGCATAGGCAAATTTGGCACTCTTCAAAATTTGTCGCTGTAGGCAAGTGCCTACTGTGCATATGCGTTGATCCACCACTGGGTCTGACCCAGTATAAGGCAGCTTCCTATGGTTCTGATTGGCCATCACTGCTGCACACAAGGAAGCCAGCTCTGGCAGAGTTGCTTGGGAGTATCCACTTTGGATAGGGAAGTCTCAACTCAAGGGTATTTGAACTGCGGTCTTCATACTCTTATTATAACACCCTACCCAACACACGACTCTGGTTTTATCCCTTTGTTGGCAAGAGTTTTATTTTATGGCTTAACCATGTCTTCATTTACCAGCCTTGTAGGATGAGGTATTAATATTATTCATTACAGCTTAATATTAAGAATAACATGCTTGCTTCATCATTAATTGCATCATTAAAGATCTAAACGGGCACTGATGTCCTGGTTTTCAGCAGCTGTTGGTGACTGACAAAGTGATAATCCTTCCTTCGACAAATATTCTGAAAGTGTGTGTGTGTGTGTGTGTGTGTGTGTGTGTGTGGGTGGACGTGATCACAGTTAATAGGCTGTCAGATTTGCCCAGGATCTTGGGAACTGCCATGCCAGGTCTCCTTCAGCATCAGCCCAGCTTTTCCACTTTTAAAGAAAAAGAAGGAACATTTAATAGCCTGTATTTACCCAAATCAGACAACTCTAGATTGAAGATGACCACCTTTAAAAACACACACACAAGAGGACCCTGAATTTAAGATGACCCTCCAATTTCAAACATCAAAGAACTGAAAAAAACACAACCAAAACCCTAGTCTTGGATTCAGGTAAATATGGTAATACATATAAAATGCATGTATCATGACTCATCATTTACAGGGGACTTTTAACATGCAAAATGAATTATGATCTTTACTTTTGATCCCATCCAATTTTTTTGGATATTTCATTCATTCATTCATACATTTATACATTTAGTATATTTATATACCGCCCCATACAAAAAGTCCCTGGGCAGCTCATAATATAAAGCCCTGTTCACACCATAATTCTATGTACACTGGAGGAAGAAATTGGATTGTGCAGAGAGAACCTACATGCATTCAGAGATTTTACTTAATGTGCAGAAGTTGAGGGTGGATCTACGAGGCATCATCCACCTCGACCCCTGGTGTTTTCCATGCATGCAGAACTGTTGTGAGGATGGGGCTTAGCATCAACCAGGAATTTATTGCTATTTTATTTACTTTGCATATTTATATCATATCTTTAAAAGTAATTTTCCCAGGGCATCTTCCAGAATAAGAGCCTAATGCTATAAATATAAAAATCAACAAAACAGTGTACATAATTAAATTAGACTTGTGATAAAAGACCAGTTTATGAGCTGGCACAGGCAAAATCCATCATAAAATACCTTGCAGAAAAGAAATGTTGTCAAAGCCAGTCTAAAACTGGGAAGAGGATTTGGAGGATTTCCCCAGGGAGGGAACTGCACAGTTGTGAGGTCATCATTAAGAAGGCTCTGAGGTCCTTCACACAATCAAACACTGTATTCTACCCGGGTTTGGGAGCTGTGTGTGCTCCCCATTTCAGATGTATGGAAGCAAGGTAGGAGGAAAACCTGGGTAGAAGTGAATGTGTCGGAAGCAAGGTATTATTATTACTTATTATTATTATTTTACATTTATATCCCGCTCTTTCCTCCAAGGAGCCCAGAGCGGTGTACTACATACTTGAGTTTCTTTTTCACAACAACCCTGTGAAGTAGGTTAGGCTGAGAGAGAAGTGGCTGGTCCAAAGTCACACAAAGTCACACACATATCATGGCTGAATGGGGATTTGAACTTGGGTCTCCCCGTTCCTAGTCCGGCACTCTAACCACTACACCACGCTGGCTCTCTTTTCCTCCTACCTTGCTTCTATATAGTCACTTCTACCTAGGTTTTCCTCTTATCTTGCTTCCACACAACCGAAAATTGGGAACACACACAGCTCCCAAACCCATGTAGAACACAGTTTTTGATTTTGTGAATGACCTCTCTGTTTGTGGTACCTGTTAAGTGAATCTGAGTTAATAATGGATGCGAGAGGAGAATTTCTGGAGCTGCCCTTATGGCTCAGGTAGGGTCATATTCTCTTTATTTAGCAGGGGGAGAGTAACTGGCCCTATCCACCCCCAGCACAATACCTCCAGTGACTGTTGCTGGTGTCTATCTTATGTTTCTTTTTAGAATGTGAGCCCTTTGGGGACAGGGAGCCATCTTATTTATTTGTTATTTCTCTGTGTAAACTGCCCTGAGCCATTTTTGGAAGGGCGGTATAGAAATTGAAGAATTATTATTATTATTATTATTATTATTATTATTATTATTATTATTAATGTTTATTAGGTAAATAAGTTGCCTAAACTTATATATGTTGCCTAAATGTAAAGATAAATAAGTTTATTAGGCAAATAAGTTGCTTAGGTGTAATTCCAAAACAACTTGAAGAACACCTCAACACCATAGGGGCCACAGAAATCACCACCAGCCAATTACAAAAAGCAACTTTACTGGGAACAGCCTATATTCTGTGATGATATCTGTAACAACAGCAACAACATTGACAATAAAATCCAGCCATCCCAGGTCCTTGGGAAGGACTCAATGTCTGGATAAAACAAACCAGTCAATAACACCTGTCTGACTCTGTAAACAAGAACAACAACAACTATTATTATTATTATTATTATTATTATTAGGGCCACATCTGGCCCCACATTTACATGTACCTAATTTGAATCCAGTTGAATCACAGCTGACCTCAGTAAGGATAACTTTCGCTGACACATTGCAGTAGAAGTTAATATTTTTTTTGACAGAGCACAATTCATAAACTACTGAAAACAGAATATCTAATGGAAACTAGTACAGATATAGATAGCGCATGGAAAGAGGCTGTATTTTCCTTGTTACACTTTAAAGAGAATGGCTGAGAATCTTTTAACCTTAACAGTGAAGCAGATCAGCTGAGTGCGACTTTCAGCTTCAAACAGAAGTTCCACGAGACAATAAAGGTTACGTGGTCAACATTCCGCCAATGCTTCAATAGCTATTAATTTAAGCGGATGTGACCCCAACATGACAAAGTTCCAAAGGTGTTTAGGTTGGGTTTTTAAAAAATTCTTATAAATAGGACCGGGGCCAGCTCAAGTCAGCCCTGTTGCATTTCGACTTCCTAAAGAAAACAGCCCGAGTGAGCGAAACGTAAGAGTTATGAAGAGTGAAGAGCTAGGAAATACCTCGAGTTCCTGATATATTATGACTGGCTTAGGGAAGAAGGAAGCCGAATGAAACACGAAAGGGTGCTAAACTTTGCAGTGCTAATGTACATAACAACATCCTCATACAAGCAGATGTGTGCCTGTGTTTAAAAAAATAACCAATTGTAAATTGCATTCAGCCTGTGTAGCCTTCACCCGAGGGACTTCTTAAGAAACTAAACTGAAAAGGGGGAGAATGTGGAACCAATTTCCAAGGCCGAGTGATTCAAAGTCAATTAAATGATGCTGTCATCGACATGAGAAGGGAGAAAAAGTAACAGTTTATGCAACAAATTAGGTAATTGTGGACCTACGGACAAATGAGATTTCTTCCATAACAACTGAGTAAACGTTATGGTTACACTTGGAAAGTTATACGGAAATAGCTACTTAGGGGAGCAGTTCTCATTCTCCAGTTTCGCTGAAAAGAAACACTGACGACGGGGGAAACGTTAGCAATGGTGAAATGTTTTGGATTGGCTGGCCGATTTTTATGGTGGTTGCTCCATTTGTTCAGCATCCGAAAGAGGACTATGGTTTTGTCATCTATGTTTTGCTGCCAAGTTAGGCCCACAAGGAAGCTTTTAAGCCTAGCTTTCTGAACTTTAGTGGGTGGAAACGAGGGCAGTTTTTGACATCACAGAGATGGGGCAAAAGCGACTGTCTACGTCATAGGTGTGCAAAACCATACAGTCTTCTGATATAACTTGTTATTAGGAACTCAAGGGCTCAGTCTCAGGGCCTGAGGCTAGCACGTAGGGGAGACTCTACAATAGTTTGGGGGAGCACAGGGGTGGCAAAGAATATTACTAGGTGAGTAAGGATTTCACTATGTATTAAATACTTACAGAGGTAAGGTAATTAATGTTCTTAGTTGGTTTGCCTTGCTAATGAAGCTTTCTGGATATTTTCCTACTTATTCCGGAAATAGGCCAGATTCCTCGTAGAAAATACTGAAGCTGTTCACATGCGCACCGAGAATCAGGTTAAGGAAGCCCAACCCAGTTTATGATGCACATGTGTACCACTGGCATGGCTCTTGGCAGAGGTGCAGTGGCAAGACCACTTAGAGAGCCCACCACTTAGCCTGGGTTTGGGGCGCAAGGGCACCCAAAAAGCAGGATAAATGCTTGTATGTCGGTGCCGCAAGGCTTTGCGTGGCACCTACACACAAGAAGCCTCCTGACCAGCCTTGGGAGGCTCCCCATAATGCACCACACACTCCATTAGGGAAGATTCAAACCCCCCCAGCCCCCCTGCTACCAGCAGAAGCCGGCGCTCATCTGAGCGACGGGGCCACCCAGCAACATGGATGGTATTGTCTGTGGGGGAGGTAAGCTTTTTGCGGCTTCCTCCCCTCGACCGGTCCGAGCCCATTCTCCAATCATGACAATGGGGCACAGTCTTTTGGGATTCAGCCAAACGTTCCCATCTGCTTTCCAGGCTAGTTTTCTTTTACTATTCAAGAAAGGAAAGACTGAGGTGGAGGAAAGACTGAGGTGGAGTGAGAGGTCAGTACCAGGCCAGCTGGAATCTGGAACACATGGTCTCACCCAACCCAGTTTCTGGCCAAAAAAGATTGTTCTGGCTCCTGCTGCTTGTTCTGGGGTAGAGGATTGAATGAATGAGACTTTTTTTAAAACCATGGAAGCTTTTTAAAGTAATTAACTGAAGCTATAAGGCCATAAATATACCACAACTGACACTTTGCTGTAAAGTTCCAGTCTGGTAGGGGAGTGGCAAATATTTGCGGGGAGTGTGCGTGCTACTCCTTTCTGCCCCTTGGAGTCACCCCTCCTAGCGCCTAGCTTAGTATGTGTTGGGAGCACCACAACTACAGCCAGAAACTCACAACTCTGTGAACAGCTGCCTCATGGGCTGAGCTGCCAGAACCAGAGGTTGAAGCATCTTCCTTGGCAGAAAAAGGTTCCCAAGCACAGAACTGGTTCCTCCCACCCAAGCTGGCCATTGGCTTAGCTGGAAGGTTTTCGGCTCCATTTGCATGTAACAGGAAACCAGTGGTGAAGGGGCCTGAGGCTGAATTTTTAGTACACCCAAATGCATGCAACTGCAGTTTGGACACAAAAGCAACCCAAGATTTCTCTCCTTAAACTCCAGTTTGAACCTTTGGCTTGTAGTGAGTTTCGCCACTCCTACCTGAGGTTCCAAGGTTCCAGTGTTATATCTGAACACTGAATTGCAGCCCCACTGAGCTCTAACCGGAGTTGAAGGAGGAAGCTCCTCCCTCACTCTGGCTGTGATTGGATGCCAGGGTAGTCCTTCATTCCAGAAAAAAGCCCACACAGCCAGAACCCCTCCTCTCTGCAGTCTTCTCGACTGCAGATATCTTAACAGTTACATCCGAATGCAGATAGATAACCACACTGGGTATGCGTGCGTGCGTGTGGAACTGCAGGTCCATTGGACCCATGGTTCTGTGTTACATGTGAATGTGGCCTTCCTCTTTAGGCTGGGACTGAACAACAATTGTCTTCCTGGCTCTGGTGTGTTTTGACTCCTGGCTCGATCTCTAGTGTGACTCCTGGCTTCTACTTGACCATGCTCTACAGCTGAGCCCTAATGATAGACTTTCGGAATTGCTCACCTCTGGGGCCTGTGCAAGGAGAACATGTGGGTGCTGGTAGTAAGATGCAGGAAGGCACCACCTTCCGTTAAATGGCCCTGCCAAGTCCCAGTGTGCTCAGAAGAGCAGGAGCCATCCACAGATGCAGTTGGGTGGAGACGGGTGGGTTATCAATCCACATCGGGCCATTCCATCCTCTGCTATCCATAGCCCTGTTTTCATGGTGTATCCAGAGAAAATGAATGTGTGCAGAAGTTGTCCAGTTGAATGTCTGCAAGGTGGGTAAGAAGCTATCTTCAGACATCCTGTTGTATGTGCATGCTGGTGTCTGTACACAGGTTCATGGTTTTTTGTGAATAAATGTGCTTGCATTCATTTCAGAAGTTAACTGTAGTACAGGTCCCCTCTAATGCAGGTTACAGATAAGGAGTGTACTATTGCACATGTGTTAAACATAATGTGTAACCAGATGTACATGCATGCACAGATTATATGTGCTTTGAACATAATATGTGAACAAGGTTAGTGTGCATAACTGTGCTAGGGATGTGCAAATTGATATGAATTTGAATTTATTCAACTCAAATTCGAATTGGATCACCCCTTGAAAGGGCAACTCAATTCAAATCAAATTCTTGAAATTTGATTCAAATTCAATTTGAAAGCCATTTGGCACCTATTAAAAACCATTCAGGCCCCCTGATTGTTTTTAAAAGGTGCCAAAACAGGGTCAAATAGATTTGAATCTGATTCAGATTCGAATTGAATTTTTGGACCAGGTTTGAATTTGATTCGAATTTGGAACAAATTTGCAGAATTCGATTCAAATTCAGAACAACTTTTCAGAATCTGATTCAAATTTGAAATGAATTGAAAAATTCACTTTGTGCACATCTCTAACTGTACACACATAGTGCTTTCTCTCTGCACTTTGGAGCTGTACTCCTCCAAGGTTCTAGAGCGAGAGTGTCTAACTGCAGCCCTCTGCCTGTTTTTGGCCTAAAACTCCCATCATCCCCAATCACAGTGGCCAGTAGCCAGGGATGATGGGAGTTGTAGATGAGTCCTATAGATGTAACATTGTACATGTGTGCACAATGCAGACATTCATAGCAGCATGTGTTGACGGAAGGGACTCCTGCTGTGATCCCCATATGTGTATTCATTCACTGTGTGTCACAAGACGAGGGCTCAGAAGGGCAGAATCGTGCTCTTAAACCACATTCGTATGTAAATTCCCAATGCAAAACAAACGTACATGGAAGCAAGAGTGTCATTAGGGGTTGACCCATAAGGTATGGTTCCTGAATTAATTGCTCAGAGCTCCTTATCCCATCCTCCATGTCCTCTACCAGAAAGAAAGTGTAGAGTAGACGCACCTGCATAGAGCATAGGAACATAGGAATATAGGAAGTTGCCATATACTGAGTCAGACCATTGGTCTATCTAGCTCAGTATTGTCTTCACAGACTGGCAGCAGCTTCTCCAAGGTTGCAGGCAGGAATCTCTCTCAGCCCTATCTTGGAGAGGCCAGAGAGGGAACTTGAAAACCTTCTGCTCTTCCCAGAGCAGCTCCATCCCCTGAGGAGAATATCTTACAATGCTCACACTTCCAGTCTCCCTTTCATATGCAACTAGGGTGGACCCTGCTTAGCTAAGGGGACAAGTCATGCTTTCTACCACAAGACCAGCTCTCCTCCTGGCCTCACCCAGCTCTCTGCTGCTTCCACCTTCAAAAGTGCTGTGCTATAATATTCAAGATTTTTAAAATATATATATGTCAATATTCTTGGAGACTGATTGAGTTTAATCATCAAAAGGGCTGTGGGTCCAGACTATCTAGCAACATCCCTGCTCAGAAATAATCCCACTCTGTTCTATTGGGCTTACCCATGGTAACTGTATTTAGGACTGCGTCCTCAAAATTCCTATGCACACACTTCAATGCCTAGAGGGAAAGTGAGATTTCAAAGTGAAAAGGTCTTCAAATATTGTCTCTCCCAGTCTAGAAAATTATTGGCAGGGCTGGAAATTAATACCATTAGGCTACCCGCCCACCCAAGAAAAAGGCAACCATATCCAACACTCCGTGGAACCGAGAGAAAAGTGACAAAGCGCAATTTGCATAGCAAACACATTTCACGGTTGTTTTGGACACGTGCCCTCAGTAAATATGTTTAAAGTCATGTACGACAAGCATATTTTATCACAAGTAACCATGTTTTAATAAACACTTCATCTTTTTTTGTATTTCTTTCATTCTTTCTCATCATAATAATAGAAATATAACGCCATATATCACTGTGGAACACATTTCCGCATAAACGCTGATAAGCACAAAATATTTTTCATCATTTACATTTTAACTGTAATAATATATGGCAGGATTAAAGCTGCATCCATCATGCGTCTAACTAACCTTGCTGTAATGAATTTTTAAATGTAATGGTTGCTGTCAGAAAAGAAAATCATACATAATGTCTTTTGACACACTAGGCCCACGTACGCAAGATTCTGAAAAAAATGTAAATGCGGGCTTTGTTTTTAATTAGACCACTAAACTCCAAACTTCTCCACCTCCTCTCTTTTTCATCAAGCGAGGGCTGTGTGTGTGTGTATGTGTTTTTTTTAGAAGCGAGTTATATGATAGGCAAAAGAACTGCTTGTGCAAAAAAAAAAAAAAAAGCATTAACGCTTCTGAAGCCATTGCAGATGCTCGGCTCGCAGGAAATCTATATATCCGACGTGTATTAAAAGGAAGTCACATACCAGAAACAAAGGATTATCAAAATCACAGACACTAAAGCTTTCTCAGAATGCCTGAAGGCTCGCCGATGCTACCTGGGGCACTCTCTTGATGTCTGTGCTAAGAACCAGGTTTACCGTCAGGAGGGCTGGGCAGAGGAGCAAGTGCATAGGGAAAGAAAGGTCAAGGACAGCTGCGGTCGGCTTCCCGCCTTCGCCATCCCACCCTGCTTGAAATTACAGATAATCCGACTCACCAGAGGAGAATCATTAAAAATAATTTGCACACGCTTTCTGTTCTGTGAGCTGCACCCCCCTTCTTTCCTTCCTTCCTTCCTTCTTTTTTTTTTTGGATACACTATTTTCTTCAGTGATTATCACTGTGGACATGTTCTAGCCATATGGATAGGAGATGGGTTGAGGAGACTTCTCAATACCTGAGTGGTTAATTAAGAGCTGTTGCCAGGCCTACAGAAGCGGGCCTGAAAATCCCTCTCCACTCACCGACTATGAGTAGCTTTTTTAGCAGCAGTCACTAGGGACAGCCTAAAGCGGAGGGTAATTATTTGAGATAACATACAGCTGAAGCGTGTGTGTGTGTGTGTTGTGGGGGAAGGCGGTGGCAGACATGCATTCAAAAAGAGGGCAGCAGAACAGAACAGTCTATAATAAAAGGTCAACATCTCCTATTTTTCTGTACAGTGTCGGCAGTCTGTAATGCCTTTTTAGAATGAATGACATCAGATTCTCGCTCTTTCTCTCTCTCTCTCTCTGCATTTTTTTAAAATGCCCACTTAAATGAATATCTTATTTTGTATTCAAACTTTGCAAGTGTGAGTTCAAGCCTGCCATCCCAATCTGAATAAGCTATTCTTACTTTATCAGCCTGGGTGCTGAAATGGCTTTGATTGCTTTGTTGGGAAAGAGCAGTAATTTCTCCTGTTAACCCATGAAAACCCTGGCCCCTCTCAAGAACAAAGAGAAGAAGAGGGGGAAATGAAATCCGTGGATTAAACAAGGAAAGCCCCTCACGTCGCTATCAGTAAGAGGCTGGTTCCAACGTGGAGGGTAATCAATGTCTTTCCCAGACACCAGGAACTAAATACAGGGCAGGGAGACTCTGTGTTATGATGATTAATTTCAAGCACAAACTAGAGCGCCTTTATTCTTGGGTTTCAGATATGCAAGAGCTGAATTGCTTCATGGAGACAGGGAAAATTCTCTTAATGGAGACATGTGGTTCCGTCTCGCAGTCCCCCTGAGAAATTTAAGATAGCAGGTCAACAGCTCTCTTATTTTCTAAATCCGTTCACATTGACAAATACATGATGTACAAAGTGGCTTTTCAAGCTGACAATAGGGTTGTGTGGGTGTATATATATGGCTCTTTTTTTTTTTTAACAACAGTTATATTTGCTATCAAATATGTAATCAAGACTCTTACCCATGATAAAAATCTTGCAGCCACAAAGTTCAGATCTTGGAATGGCTTGTGTCAGATAAGTTGCCAAACATTTCCCCTGTTCCTTGAAAATGCAGCATTGGGATGTTCAACAACCAGATTTTTATATTTTTTTTTGCTTGAACAAGAACTTTTGCATTTGTGACTGCAACAAATGTGTGGAATTCATTGGATTTGGAATCCATTGTGAAAACGACTCTCAGTATTATGGGAAATAAATATTTGAAGGAAATACAAGTAGGTGTGGTTATCTTTCTGAACAGAAAGAACTTGAGTTTCCCTCACCCAGATACAAATGTGAAGTCAGCATTTATGACTTGTCTCAAAACACAGCTTCCCTTTTGATTGTTACCAATCAAATAACGCAACCTATCTTGCTCCTATAATTTGTATTTCCAGAAAATCTGGACACTTGAATGTCAAATCCAAACCTTGTGATAGTGTTACCAATCCTACCATTTTGTACTTGAGAAGGAAAAGGGGATGATCTCACCAATCAAATAAGACAAACAACACAATCTATCTTGTTCTTATAATTTGTATTTCCAGAAAATCCTGACACTTGAACGTCAAATCTAACTTGTGTTGTGGTCTCACCAGTCCTACCATTTTGTACTTAAAAGGGAAAAGGGGACGATCACCAAGGGATGGGGTTTTGATTCTGCAAAGTGATATTTTAGGAGTCAAATTGAACAGAAGCAGATGGATGCTTGGGCACCTTTTTTTCTGGAGACAGAAAAACAGTTGCTGCCATAAGGTGGGCCCTGCATCCGGGAAACTTTATGCACTGCAGAGAAACCCAAAAGGACTGCTAGATTTGCTTGTCATTGTATAGCTGCATATGTGTATTGAGTATACATGCATATAAACACACATAAATATGCACACAGCCAAGCCAGGGAGGGGGAAAAGAAGGCCGTATTCCAATCCTTTGTTGTTTTCCTGGAACTCAAACAGTGTTTCTCTGGTAATAGTAGTTTTGCCAACGTAACTGTCTCAGCTTTGTTTCGGGACTGCCCAATATGTTAATTATCTCCCTTTACCTCTATGGTGTGCGACTGTCAAGCCGCGGAGCGGTCTTTAGAAAATAAAAGCAAACACCCTACGCGGCTGTACCCAGCTTCCAGAATCTCTCTTCCCTGACAATGCCAGAGCTGTCAGATCAGAAGGGGCGTCATTCGAATAAAGGTGGGCAGATGTGTGATAATGAGAAAGAAGCATACAGATGCTAATATAACTGTTCAGCACAGGCCCTTCTCGTCTTCGTTAAGCAGACCCAGGTAGCAGCTGCCGACTGTCAGACGCTGGAATGTTGCTTTCTCTTGATTCTCGTTTAAGATCGGCTACATTCGCTGTCTGTCAGTGAACTTTTCCCTCGCAGGAGCATGGACCCCTAGGTGATCAGTCACATTTCGACATAACTAGATGTCAAAAGAAGTTTAAGTTGTATGACGAAGTCTGATGCGTTCCCTGACAGGACTGGACCTCGAAGGCGTCTTCTTAATGATCCACCTGGAAGCTCTAGAGTATATATTTTTTCTCCCTGTGTTTTGTTTTCTTATTAAAACGCCGGCTAAGTTTTTGTCAATATCCATGTCAGCCATAGTAAGCCGGAGACAATGTTATCACAACCATAATTTGATTCCAGATTGGAATCACAGACTTACGAGAGAGAGCAAGAGGGAGCGAGAGCAGGAGTGCTGGAGAGCTGATGTGGGTTAAGGTGGGGGGGCCGATGAAGGGGAGCTAATGTATTTATTTAGGAAATTGCCAACTTGCTTTATCTTGAATTCAGAGTTGCTGACAATTATACACCAAATCAAATCAAAATGGCAGAAAATTCATTTACAACCGATCAATTCAAAGATATGCAAATACAGCACATCCCTCAAGCTGTCTGTAGAAACAACCAATGAAAGAAACACACTTAACTAGAAAGCCTTCTTGAGATCTTGATGAAACAGGGAGACTTTGTGTGATGATGTGATGCTGGCATGGTCAGACACCAGTGGGTTTTATCAGGGAGTTTATTGCATAGCAAAAGGGCCATCTCTAGGAAGGCCCTGCACTGGTGTTCTATACATTTAGCTTCCTAAAGCTGAGTGACTCAGAACCTGGATTCCCCAGCTGATCTTAATGGGTGAGGAAAAATGCATATGGTGATGCATGCTTTATACCAGATCTGGTTTGTTTTTCTGGACTGGAGGGGATGGGGATTAAAATCTCTCCCTGGTGTCTCAGGTTGAGGCAGTGGCCAGAGGTGCTTTCTATCAGCTTCGGCTGATACACCAGCTGCATCCATTTCTTGAGATAAATGACCTCAGAACAGTAGTACATATATTGGTAACTTCCAGACTTGACTACTAGAATGCGCTCTATGTGGGACTGCCTTTGTACACAGTACGGAAACTGCAGTTACAGAATGCGGCAGCCAGGTTGGTCTCTGGGTCATCTAGAAGAGACCATATGACTCCTATATTAAAAGAACTACACTGGCTGCTGATACATTTCCGGGCAAAATACAAGGTGCTGGTTATAACCTATAAAGCCCTAAAGAACCTTAGGCCCTGGGTATTTAAGAGAACATCTTCTTTGCTATGAGCCCCATTGCCCATTGAGATCATCTGGAGAGGTTCATCTGCAGTTGCCACCAACTCTTCTGGTGGCTACACAGGTATGGGCCATCTGCCTCCCCGAGACACTGGAATACACTCCCTGCTGAGATGAGAGCCTCCCCATCTCTGACCACTTTAAAAAAGCCTTTAGAGGCCCATTTATTCAACCAAGCTTTTTAATTAGGCTTATGGTTTTAAATTGTTTTAAAGTTTTCATTTCTGTTTTAATTTGCTCCATGTTGCTGTAAACCGCCCAGAGACGGAAGTATGGAGTGGTGTACAAATATAATAAACAAAGAAACAAATAAAGAAACAAGCAAACAAATAAATTGTGAGAGTGTGTGTGTGTGTGTGTGTGTGTGTGTGTGTGTGTGTGAGAGAGAGAGAGAGAGAGAGAGAGAGAGGATGATGATGATGATGTGAGATTTAATGTTATACTAGCTACATACTATATTAAGATGGTATGACTGAAAAGACTCTGAGCCTCAGTGGTTTAGCAGAAGAGGCTGATACAGAAAGAGGTGTGAGATGAAACTTGTCAGTTAGTGTTGCTGTGTCATAATGGAACATGAATAAAGCTAGTTAATCATGTGCTGCACCCATGGCTTTCTGTAACATAGGCCTCTTGGTCAGGTGGTACTTTGTAAGGAACACTGTTCTCCTAGGAAGGAGGTTCATATGTTGGCCAAAGTAGAAAGGAATGTCATTGAGGCCGCACCTCTTCTGGATAATAGCCACAGGGAGCAAAGTTATAGTGCTAATTGAGTAATAGTCCACTCTCAGAATACAAATATTTTCAGGTTTGGCAATGCATATGCATTGTATATTTTCACTCCTTGAGGAGGATATCCTCTCAGTAAAACGCTTGCTCTTCTGATCAGTGCATCAACATTTCTGGGTTCCTTTACCTTCTCTGTAGCCCTATTCACACATGTTCAACACTCATACGACAAGCATACAGGTGCAGCAGTACACTTCCTATCTGTACCATGCATTTGATGGAGCCTGTACACAGATTCACTTTTAAAACGAAGGCAGGTCCATTCCACACAACAGGTTCATGGCAGGCTAGGGGGTTTGAGGCACCTCATTTGTCCTTTGTAGCTTGCTGCCCCTCCCTCATGCTTTCCCCTCTCTGTTTATCTCCCCTTGAGGGCCAATGATTTCCTCCCACTTGGACTGATGGCCGGTGAGGTCCTTCTGCTTGGAACAAGGGCCAGTGATGTCTTCCCACTTAGACCAAGGGCCAGTGGCATCCTCCCATCGGAATAAGCTCCCACCTCCAAATCCAGGATTCTATTTCTGCCATCAGCTCCATCCCCACTTGAGCAACATCATTTCTGTGTAATGGAGGTTCTGGCTTTGCTGCTTCTCCACCACTGGGGAAGTGTGAGGGAGATCCACAGCTGGTATTAGCTTACCTTCACACTGACATACAACTTCATTATTATCTAGACCCATTTCAAGCCAGCTTTCAAGTGGGCTATGGGGTTGAGACTGCCTTGGTTGGCCTGATGGGTGATCTCCAGTTGGCTATTGACTGAGGGAATGTGACTCTACTGATACTTTGCGACCTCTCTTTTGATACCATTGACCATGGTATCCTTCTGGGTTGCCTGAGGGAGGTTGGATTGGACGGCACTGTTTTACAGTGGTTCCATTCCTACCTCTCTGGTAGATTCCAGATAGTATCACTTGGAGACTTTTGCTCTACAAAGGGAGAACTAAAGTATGGTGTTCCACAAGGCTCTATACCGGGCCTACTCAGGCCCCCCAGCGGTTTTTGGACTACAGCTCCCATAATTCCCAGCCATAGTGGCCAATAGCCAGGGATTATGGGAGTTGTAGGCCAACATCTGCAGGCGGGCCGATGTTGAGAAGCCCTGCTCTGTACTGTCTCCAATGCTCTTTAACATCCACATGAAACCGCTGGGAGAAATCATCAGGAGGTTTGGGGCAGGGTGTTATCAATATGCTGATGACACCCAGATCTATTCTCCATATCAGCTTCATCAGGAAATGGCACAACCTCCCTAAATGTCTGCCTGGAGGCAGTAATGGGATGGATGAGGGATAACAAACTGAAGTTGAATCCAAATCAGATGGAGGTACTGAATAATGGGGGGGGGGAGGACGGGTGAAATGAGATATGGTTTAGATCTGCCTGTTCTGGATGGGGTTGAATCCCCCTTGAAAGATCAGGTACATAGCTTGGAAGTGCTCCTGGATCCCAAACTCTCTCTGGTTTCTCAGGTTGCAGCAGTGGCCAGGACCACTTTGTATCAGCTTCGGCTAATACATCAGCGATGTCCATTTCTGGAGGTAAATGACCTTGAAACAGTGGTGCATACGTTGATAACCTCTAAGCTTGACGAATGTAATACACTTTACGTGGGGCTGCCTTTGTACGTAGTCCGGAAACTACAATTGGTACAGAATGTGGCAGCCAGACTGGTCTCTGGGACAACCCGAAGGTACCATATAACACTGGTTTTAAAAGAACTGCACTAGCTGCTAATATGTTTCAGAGCATAATACAAAGTGTTGGTTGTTGCCTAGAAAGCCCTTAATGGCTTGGGTCCTGGGTATTTAAGAGAGCACCTCCTTTGTTATGAAGCCAGCTCCCTATTAAGATCATCTTGGGAAGTCCAGTTACGGTTGCCACTGGCTGATCTGGTAGTGGCAACTTGGGACAGGGCCTTCTCTGTGGCTGCCCTGAGGCTTTGGAATATGCTCCCTGTCTCCTTCCCTGTTGGCTTTTAGGAAAAGCTTCCTCCCTCAACTCCAGCTCCATGGGCCCCTAACTATAGTAATGCTGGCACCACAAAATCAGAGTTAAGGGTGGCGAAACTCCACTCTGACCAAAGATTCAGAGTGGAGTTTGGTGAGGGAAACCGCAGGGCCCTTTTCGCCCTTAACTCCGGTTTTCCAGGTTTGGATGACCAGAGGTGAAGGGACTTCCAGTTTCCTTTTTCGTCTGAACTCAGCCAATGAAGAGAGCCACCACGTTAAAATATGCCTCTTCGTTCAGTTAGCAAAGGGTTGTTGAGACTGTATCTTTGGCAGGAAGGAAGTGATAATTCTCCAAAACAGAAAGTGAAAATGAAAGGAAAGCTGTCCCCAAAATGGTCAAGAAGACAAAAAGAGGAGACTCTCACAGCAGCATCTGTGTTAATAAATCTAGGATGTCTTTAAAATACAATGGCCTGCCTCTTTTCATCAGCATGTCTTCTTCAGGGGTAACCCTGAACATCAGTCGACATTCTCTGCTTTGTTTTTAACAGTGCTTCCTTAGTGTTCTAATTTATACAGAGAGGCATTCTCTGGCAATCCACACCTTTCTCCTCCCTCTCCCATATCAATATAATCCTTAATTAAACACTTCTTTGGCTGGTTTATATTCACTAATGCTCTCTAATATAAAACAAGATGTCTCCCCCTGGATCCTCGTTCTTAGTCGCCTCAAGCTCATTAGCCCAGGTGTTGCCTACCCTGGAGTTTTAAATATTTAACTAGCTAGGATTCGTTCAAGAGGTCTTAACCTTATAATTTGTAATAACGTCGGGATCTCGTTTTTGAAGCACATGTTATTTAAAAAAAATGTTTCTTTCTTCTGCCCTGAATTGATTTGTTTGTACTTCTCGCAATCAAGCTAAAAGCAAGGAAATGCAGGCACCCGTTTATTGCCTTGTAGTAAATTGGAAGTGATGATAATGGATTTCTTAACAAAGGTAGATATTTCAAGGGGCGGGGGAAGCACAAAGAAAGCAGAACTCAAGATGTCAACCAGTGCAAATTTACTGGGAAGATGTCCCACTGAGCACGAGGAAACCTTTTTCAAATAAACATGTATTGAAAAGAAAATAAGGAAAGCCAATCCAACGGATACAGTTAAGGACTGGATAATATCAAGCAGTGCATGCTCAAATCACAACACAGGAAAGCACAGTCAGCAGCAGGTGAAAATCGTGCCAATACATCACATCTCTTCCCTTAATGTCTGATGTGTCTAATTGTGGAGTCTTAAATGATTGCACCTCACGTAATGCCTTCACCCACCCTGAGCCGACCTGGGCATTTCGATCTCCAGATGGAACCCTGCTACAGGTGACTTTCTTGCTTGCAATTAAGTTGTCATCCACCAGGAGGAGAGCCTTTTTCGTAGCACCAGCTCAAGTATGGAATTGTACGGGAGGGGTTGTAACTCCGTTTTGGAGCACCTGCTCTGCACCCAGAAGGTCCCCAGTTCAATCCCTGGCAGCATCTCTGGGTAGGGCTGGGACAGAATCCTGCCTGAAACTTTGGAGATTCGCTGCCAGTCAGTGTAGACAATATTGAGCTGGATTGACAAAGGGTCTGACTCAACAGAAGGGCAGCTTTGTAAATTCATATAATGCCTTTCCCTACAAAACTCACAGGGTTGCTTCACTGACATTTTTCTTGAAGACTATCCATTTCCACAAAACTTGAGGGGCTAATTCGAATCCCACTGTATGTTTTCTCATTTTTGCATCGATTTGAATTGCATATTTCAACAGATGCCAGATTCGATGTGGATTATTTTGAGATGGAATTGTTTCTTAACCGTTTCTTCTTACTACAAGCTGCCTCGCTGGCCCATCGGGCATAAAGCTGAGGTGAAAATGAATCAAAGAAATAAAGAGAGAGGGGGAGGGAGGGAGGGGCGAGAGAGAGAGAGGGAGGGAGAGAATTTTAGACTGTAGATTATGGAAAGACCACCTAATGTGTGCCGATGATGCCAAGTGTCAAAAATGTCAGGAGTTCCCAGTAATGACTCTGTGACATAAACAGTAAGGGAGAAATATTATAGTTAACTGAAAGAGCTGAGAGAGGACACTGATGCATTTTCATGAGGGGGCTCTTTGAATGGCAGCGTGTACTCATGCAGACAGACTTCCTCCTGTTAAGCAGGTCACCACCATCGTGCACACACACACACACACACACACACCACCCTCCCTTTTCCCCCAGAAGACAATTAAAGTGAGTTAAATGAATTAAAAAGGCTTTGCACTATTCCAACAGGACCACAGGTTAGAAGCAGGATCCAGTAGGCCTCTCTGGACTAATGAAAAATCACTCGGCTGGCAAGAATCAGAAATTGTGCGTAACAAGGAAGCTGTTCGGGCACTTGCCAAAATGGGTTGATAAAACTCAAGGCTATAAACGATTTTTTGAAAGATTTTTTTAAAGAAAGGTTTTCATCATGCTTGGTTTTTTTTTTCCTGCCGACTTAAAAGTCAAAGCTTGTATCCAATGTAGATTTTTCCTAATTGTGTTCCTGTCCATGTGTGTGTATGAATTGGGAACAGCTGAAATATTTAAAAAGGTAATTTGTTATGCTTATGTGTGGAAACCAGATGAAGTGATTGGATTCTCTGCATCTGGGAAGCACATGTATGAACATTATGACATGTGCCCAGCACCACAATATGTGGACAAAAATCCCAGCACTGATAATGCTCCAACATAATATATCGTCTTGAAATTAGATCTTTTCACGTCCATTATTTTTCTCTCTCTACAACCATCCCTTGAGATTTTTCCCGTGTTAATCAGCCATACACACGCGCACCCACATGCAGATAAGTACCCTGGTGTGTGTGTGTGGGGGGGAAGAGCGAGAGTATACTTTTTTGCCCATTACATGTGCAAAAGTCCATCAGAATGCATTTGTCTCTGGCTTCTTTATTCACTTTCAAAGGGTTAAACAACCTATTTACTGAGCTGTCAGCAATCTGTATCCCGAATGCTGGAGAGAGAGGAGGAGGAAGAGAAGAAAAGGCTGGTTGAGTTTTGTTCACCACTGAGACTTGTCTTCTTGGCCTGTTGTTGTTACCGTCATGTAATATCCATGACAATTGTATTGCACTTTTTTTCTAAGGAGGCTTCTGTAGTTCCAAATCTGAGGGGCCATTTTAAGCCAGTAAAGGCCTTTATTTATGTGGTTTTGAAAGAGTTCTGTGAAGAGCCTTCCACTCAAAATCCTCTTCAGCGGGTCATCCCAGTTTCAAAAGGATTTAGACGCCGAAGCGTTGATCAGTACTTCTATCACGTTCTAATAGACTGACATGAGCATTTGGGCCTGAAAGACTGGAGAGGGGGTGGGGGTCGGGAGGTGGGAGAGAACAGGGAGAGGGAAGGGAGTGAGGAGGGGGGGCGAAGGGATGCAGGATATGCCCTAAATTGGACTGACGCACAAAGCCATCGAGTGGAATTGACTGACGAGGTAACCCCTCACACCCTTCTTTTTACACTTCTAACTAGCACCACACAAAGACAGAGCCGTGGGAAGCTGGACGGGAGAAAAAGCATATCCATTTTCATGGACCATATGGAAATTTTGTTTTGCGTACAGAGAACAGTGCCTGATCAACGTGACCTTAGCTGCCATATGTGTACGGTGAATAGTAAACAGAGCAAAAGCACTCGGCTCCCTTGACCCTTAGCATATGGACGTCCCTTCCAAAAGAGACTTTGTCTTATTTCTGTAGAGTGCATCCACTTTCCCTTGGTAACCCCAGGGGAGGGGGGGGGGCGGGAGGCGGTGAAGAAGATGGATTTCACTAGATTTGTTAATGAATTGCTCTATTGACTTATATCTGAGCTTGCTTCATTAGAGGAGAAGAACCACCTTTTTTAAAACAACAACAACAATGTTTTCACGAAGGGAGCTAGAATGCCCCTCTTTTGTTAAGAAGTGGCTAATCGGTAGGGCTGTCATCTGCTCGGAATTAATGTATCATGTCAGTTTAAGACAGCTCTTCAGTATTCAATGTGGCACAGGCTATCTCCAGACTTTTAGAATCTTCCTTCCTTCCTTCCTTCCTTCCTGGATTTATTCTTAGGCCTCTTGCTTGGTTTCCAAACAGATGCACATGTTGCCTAGGTGCTGCCTAAATTCTGAGCACAAAACAGAAGAGTGGCATGCCTAGGCTTGGGAAAGAATATTTGCCAATGCATGAGTTAAAATCAAAGAGACTGTTTGGGAGAATTATGCTATCCATTCTATTAAATGCATTCCCAAGCAGATACATATATGCTTAGGCACTGCCTAATTAACAAAGGGAGACATGTTTAAGAAACCTCAAACTAAGAAAAGTGGCTATTTTGTAAATAAGGAAAAATGAGGAAAAATTGAGTATGGGACTTGGACTGGATGACCTTGGGTCAGTCACTGGCTGAAGTCACATGTAACGTGGGACTGAGGGTCCAATGGAGCCAGGGTTATGCCCCTGTCGGTTAAATTCGGACTGCAGAAGGGCAGGGGAGCTTGCCAGAAGGGCAGCCCACACAGCCAATTGGGCTGGAGTTGATGGAGTTGGTCAGGGGAAGAAGGGAAGGAGAACTCTCAACTCTGGTCCCAAGGCCAGCAGCTTACGGCTCCGAAGTGGACATACTGCAGGCTGCTGGTAACCTTGGGTTGAGGCAATGAAACTCCATTCAACCTGAGGGTTCAGACTGTTGTCTCAATCTCGAACCCTTGGTTTTGTCACCACGCCAGACTGTGGTTCTCTGCATTCAGGCCTAACATCCATAGAACTGCAAGCCTTTTCAATTGCGGTTCTGCATTATGTGCGAACGTGAGATTTATCTCTCAGCCTAGCCTGCCTTATAAGGTGGTGAGAGGGTAAAATGGTGAAAGCTTTATTAGAAGAACCCTACTGGTCCATTTTAATTCACCATCCTGCCCAGATGCTTCCGGGGAGTCCACAAGCGTGGAGGCAATAGACCTCCCCTGTTCTTGTTCCCCAGCAATCCGTATTCTGTAGTATACTGCCTCTGGCCTGGTGGTTCCATATAGCCATTATTGCTAAGAGACACTGCTAGACCGTTTGCCACATTTTGCATGTCACTCTGAGCTCCAGGGAGGAATCGTGGTCACAAATTGGTTTTATTTTAATTTATTCACTATGTTTATAGGCCACTTTTCTTCCACCAGGGAGCTCAAGGTAGTCTACAAGGGGTTGCACATGGTATCCCATCCAAGCACTGACCAGACTAAAAGCTGCTTAGTTTGAGGAAGGTGGCTGCATCATGTGCCTTCAGTCCATGCCATGCCATGCCATGCCATGCCATCTTACTTACTTACTTACTTACTTACTTACTTACTTATTTATATCTGTGTAAACTGCATTGGGAACTTTTGTTGAAAAGCTGTATATAAATATTAGTCGTCTTTCTCTTCATGCCAGAAGCAGCAGCAGAACCCATCATATTAGATAAGGGCAGCTTTGGGTAACTTCTTGTTTTGGACGACAGCTCCTTTCATTGTGGCTGGGGATGATGGGAGTTGTAGTCCAAAAATAACAAGTTGCCCAAGATTGGAAATGGGCTGAGCCCCTAGATGTATGATGTATGTTGAAGGACACATCAGACAAACATTGGCCAGTGCTGCTGATGAAAGACTTGGAGATAATTTCCAGCAGAAAAGTATTGAATATATGAATTTATTGTCATTACTGCTCATAATTAAATTAATAAACAAATATTTGTACCTGGTGCTATCGGACAAAGAAGAGTGATAAGGACAAGAAAGACTGATAGTGTGTGATTCTAAGTTCAACCTCTTCTGTACAGACAAGACCATCAGATTCCATAACTGCCTACCATGCAAAAGAAGTGAACAGGTTTTTCCTGAACATAAGCCAAGTCATTCAGCAGAATTGCATTTATCAGAAATTGGATATTTTTCCACCCTCCTTCCCCTGACTTTCTAGTGGTGTATATGACCCTGAAAACTTTAAAACACATTTCTGTTATCATTGCAACATGCTGGAGTTTGAGGTATGTTGGGTGAGAATCCTCCATTCCAACATGTTGATAGTGGAAGGAGTATCCCAACACCTGCGTTTTATGAGTTGATCTACTTTTGAGGACATGCCTCTGGAAGCCTACAGGCAGGAGTTGAGGGCATGCCCTCTCTCCTGCTGTAACTCCCTGCAACTAATACTCAGAGGCATCCTGACTTTGAGGCTGGAGGTGGCCTATAGCCCTCTGACTAGTAGCCATTGATAGACCTCTCCTCCATGAAGTTATCCAAACCCCTCTGAAAGCCATCCAGGTTTTTGGCTGTCACCACATCTTGTGGCAGAGAATTCCACAAGTTGATTATCCATTGGGTCCCTGTTTTGATGCTTCAGGAGGAGGTCCCCATTCTGCTTCAAACCAATTCAGAGTGATCACTTCAATTTGGATTGAAGGTTCAGCCTGTCCTCCTTCTTGCAGTTGTGGATCACACCACAGGAAGCAACTAGCTTGACTTTAAATATTGCTTCAATGATTCCAGAAGTGTAGAACGGCCAGTGGCAGCATACAGGGAGGCCGGCGGGTGAGGGAGAACCTCCGTGGACCCCCTGACGTCGACGCCTCCAACAACTCCCCCAAAGGGGGTAAGTAAAACATTTTTTAAAATTGTTTGCGAACCCACTCCTGTCTGAACAAACTGGGGGGGGGGTGTTCGAGGGGGTGCCAGTTTGAGTCCGGTCCAGACTTGAACCGAACTGGACCAGCTGGTTCCATGCACACCCCTAGCATCTGGTGCGCGGGCCACTGTGTGAAATAGGATGCTGGACTAGATGGGCTTTCGGCCTGATCCAGCAGGGCTGTTCTTATTTATTTATTTATTTATTTATTTATTTATTTATTTATTTATTTATTTTTGCATTTATATACCGCCTTTCGTTAAAAAGATAACCCCAAGGCGGTTTACAAAAGTTAAAAACATACAATATAAAGACAATAAAAACAGAATGTTAAAAGTATAAAAACATATAAAAACAGGCATAAAAACAATACAACAAATACAACAAATAAAAACACAGAGAAGCCGCAGTAGAAAACGATCATATAAAAGCCTGGGTAAAAAGCCAAGTCTTTAAAAGCTTTCTAAAAGCTGTGATGGAGTCCGAGGAACGAATGACCACTGGGAGAGCATTCCAGAGTCTGGGGGCAGCAACAGAGAAGGCTCTGTCCCGAGTGCACGACAGCCGGGCCTCCCTCATTGTCGGCACCCGGAGCAGGGCCCCCTCAGATGTCCTTGTCAAGTGGGCAGCAACCCTTGGGAGCAGGCGGTCCCTTATGTTCATGTTCTCATATAATCTCTCTCAGCCCTATCTTGGAAATGCCAGGGAGGGAACTTGGAACCTTCTGCTCTTCCCAGAGTGGCCCCATACCCTGAGGGGAATATCTTCCAGTGCTTACACCAAGTCTAGGGTACAATAGGAAAAGAAGGGGTTTATAATATAGCACTGCACACCTCTGAGTACCAGTTGCAGGAGAGTAACAGCAGGAGAGAGGGCATGCCTTCAACTCCTGCTGTAGGCTTCCAGTGGCATCTGGTGGGCCACTGTGTGAAACAGGATGCTGGACTAGATGGTCCTTGGGCCTGATCCAGCAGGGCCGTTATGTTCTTGTGACCCTTCCGGCTGCCCAAATGGCCACTGAACTGAAGTGATGCTGCTACCAAATAGCCACTGCTTAGAGTACTGGGTAAGGCAGACCAATGCTTTGACTCAGGTACTCTGTTCTTAAGATATAAAAGTGGGGACATACAAAGCAGGCCACTTGACGTCATTTAAGCTTGCTTTTTTGTAAACAAGGTGTGCTTATTACAGCTTTTTTTAAATCAGAAAGCCAAGTGGGTAAAAACAGTTTGAAAAATGTTGATGTTGGATTATGCCCTGCTCCTCCTCCTCTCCTCCTCCTCCCCTCCCTTGAAATGAATCGTGATTGTTATAAGAAATTGCACACCTGGGAAAAAGCATTGCTTGCATTTCTTCCTCAGTCTTCGCGCCACCAGCGGCCCATCTATAAGAGGAGGTGAGGTTAAAGAAAAGGTGTGCCATGCTTCAATGAGTAAAATATATAGTCATTAAAAAATTACAACTTTGACAAAAAGCTGGGTGCGTTAAACAGAGTTGCCTGGGGCACTCTGGCACCTACAGCAGCTGAGAGATTCAAGGCTGCAATTGTTAACATGAAACTATGACTAATCTCTGTGCACTAAGCATTCAGGTTCACCATCAGATCTGTGCACTCACAGATTTCAGGCAGTGATTCCAGTGCTTAAACCCACTCTATCTATCTATCTATCTATCTATCTATCTATCTATCTATCTATCTATCTATCTATCTATCTATGAACCCACCATGAACAGAGCCAGTTAAAGCGGTTTGATAGTTAAAGTGGTTTGATTGTGAACTCGTTTGGAATCGGTTTGACCAAACCAGCCAGCTTAGCCATGGTTCAGTCCAAATTTGGTTTGAATTCGAACTGAACCACACCAACCAGTTCGTGCACTTTGGGAGCTGCATGAGTACCTGATCAATAATAATCTGTGAGTGTGAACCAACCTAATGGCATGCGTTAAGTGACATGGATTATTATATTCAGATGCCCAGCAATCCATTCTTGTCCAGTCTGATCTAGTAATCAACTGTCGAGACATCAAGAGATATCCATGCTTCCAAGACCCAAGCATGTCTCTCATCCACCAAAGCTGGGAAAAGGTATCATGTCTGAACCCAGTCTTCAGTTTTGAAAGGTCCAGAGCCATTGGGAAATGTATATTTAGTATCTTCTTTGAATAAATAGCAGAACGCTTGTATGCTTTGTCACATAATGTTAATTCCATAGTACCTCATGTTTCAGATATAACACTTGCAGTGGACAGGAGGGATACAAACACCTTATCTCCCTGATAACATGTGAAGATAACACATGTCGCCACGATGGAAAGTTCAAGGATTCTTGTCTACACTTATTTTAGTTCTCTTCCATCACATTCCTGGCCACACTTCCCTATCTCTCTTTTCAACACACTTCTGCATTCCTCAT
This sequence comes from Hemicordylus capensis, assembly GCF_027244095.1. Lineage (NCBI taxonomy): Eukaryota > Metazoa > Chordata > Lepidosauria > Squamata > Cordylidae > Hemicordylus > Hemicordylus capensis. The sequence continues at coordinate 25,949,816 of NC_069665.1, forward strand.
GGGGGGTGGAAACACAGCACTCTCTTTGTCTTGGATGGACCAGACCTTGCCATTATATTTGCTACAAACAAGCAGAAGCACATATAAGTCCTTTCCAAGGTCATGGCTTTCATTTTTCGTCGCATGGATTAGTAGTAATAGTGGTATCCGTTTTACTGTTTAGCCAAAGGCTGTCACAAAATGCACAGAAGGGCAGAATTTTACAGTTGGGCAATGCATGTAACTCTTCATTTTCTAATTAAATTTTTTTCCAAGCCAGTCCAACCTGAGCAGAGGGAGAGTTTGCCCATCTTTAGTTGCTACATCTGCAAACACATGTCTTCCCTTCCTAACGTTATCATGTTCACTGCAGGAACAGACTACAAATTCCTCTGCCTTTTATAGATTTAGGGCACTCAATATTTGCTTCCCTCAAGATCTGTTACTCTCTAATGCTAATCAATGTTGAAAAAAATAATCTGATTAATGGGGCACAATGTTGAGCATTACACAAGATTAAGTTCTGCACCATGGAAGGTTTTTTTTTTTTTTTAAATAAAAAATAAATGCTAAAGTTAACAAAAAGGTGAGCTGTAAGATTGGCCTGGAATACAGCTAATCAATTATAATAATTGTATTTTGCTTACCTCTAATAGGGTAGAAGATTACCTATTCTTTCTACCCATTGAATATACTTCAAGCGTTTCTTAACTGTAAGGTGGAAAAGAATAAAGATATTATAAGCAGAGAAAGCTTAAGATCAAATTCCTCCCACCCTTATTTCCTATTTCAGCTCTCCAGTAAAATACTTTTCTAGTACAAAAGATATAACAATATATCTTTGGATTTTATTGGCTGCAGATTATGCTAATTATCATAAAAAAATTACTGCCACTAATAAAATTTCTATTATAAGTTACTTATAGTAATCTCTAGGGTGCTATCCGTAGTCCAGGAAGGATTGTAATTACATTGCGTTTATGGGACGAATTTGTTTCCTGACGTTGCTCTAACATTATCTAACATTATCTGTTCCGAAGTATCGTCTAGGCTTCTTGCAGCCAGAGAAATATTATAGATTGTTTTTCATTTAGTTGGGCATGTAGTCTGCCCTATCCCTAAGGCTTGGGATGGGTTAGAATGCAACGATACACAATAAAATGGCGGTTGAAAGTCAAACTAAACAAAACTGAGTTGGAAATCTCAGCCCTGGTTCAAGTTGCACCACCACAAAAAGGACAGTAGAGAATAAGAAGAGCCCTGATGAATCAGACCAGAAGTCCATCAACATCACAGGGGCTCCAACCTATGGCACTCAAGAGGTTGCTGGCCTACAATGCGCATCATCCCCCATCACAATAAATTGTAGCTGGGGATTATATGGATACGAATGCAATGGGTATTTATATACCGCTAACAAAAGTTCCCAAAGTGGTTTACCGCAATATTAATGAGGCTTAGGCCCTCCAGCTGTTTTTGGGCTACAGCTCCCATAATCCTCAGCCACAGTGGCCAATAGATTATGGGAATTGTAGGCCAACATCTGCAGGAGGGTCGAAGCTGAGCAGCCCTGATATAAATAAATAAATAAAATGGCTCTCTAGCCCCCCAAAGGGCTCACTATTTTTTTAAAAAACATACCAGCAATGGCCGCTGGAGGGGAGCTGTGCTGGGGATGGATTGGGCCAGTTGCTCTGAATTGCCAGTTTACAAAGGTGCCTCTTTGCTCAATTAGCAGGGGATGAGACTTGTAGTTCAGCAACATCTGGAGTACCCCAGATTAGGAACCCCTGATCTAGTTCAATATCCTACTTCTTACTGTGCCCAACCAGATGTTAGATCAGACCCATGGTCTATAGCAGGGATTCTTAATGTTGGGTCCCCAGATATTATTGGACTTCAACTCTCAGAATCACCAACCAAAGGCCACTGGAGCTGGGGATTATGGGAGTAGGAATCTGATGGAGCTTCACTGGCTGCCGGTAGGTTTCCAGGCAAAATACAAAGTGCTAGTTAGAACTTATAAAGCCCTAAACAGCTTAGGCCCTGGGTCTTCTTCACTATGAGCCCCACTGCCCATTGAGGTCACTTGAGGAGATCCGTCTCCAGTTGCCGCCAACATGTCTGGTGGGTACACAGAGACGGGCCTTCTCGGTTGCTGCCCCGAGATTGTGGATTGCACTCCCTGCTGAGATACGATCCTCCCCATCTCTGGCAGTTTTTTTTTAAAAAAAATCTGAAAACCCATCTTTTCACCCACGCTTTCCCAGCTTTTTAAAATTGTTTTTAATTTTATGGCTGTTTTTAAATTGTGAACAACAATTTAAATTGTTGCATTGTTTTAACGTTTATATGTGTTTTAATTGTTTTTATGTTAACCGCCCAGAGATGAAAGTTTGGGCGGTATAGAAGTTTAATCAATTAAAAATAAATAAATAAATAAATAAAAAACATCTGGGGACCCAACATTGAGAATCCCTGGTCTATAGTTCTGAATTATTCATCCATCCATCCATCCATTATTAGAACTTCAGAGTTCTACTGCCTCTTACCATGGAGGTACTACAGAACTTTCATGACTAATAGGCAGTATTGGCAATCCAAAGAAGAAAGCAACTGGATCAGACCAATGTGGGTTCATTTAGTCCAGCATAAATCTTCCCAGCGGCCAACCTGAGAAGCTCACAAGCACAACTTGGAGAGAGTGAGTTCCTCCTCTGAGGTTGCTCCCCAGAAGCTGGTGTCCTGCCTCTAAACATGGAAGTTCTATTTGGGCTCCCAAGGTTAATTCTCACAGAGATATCCCTCCTCCGCAGCCTTTCCCCCAACACTTCCAAAAAAGACTCAAAGGCAGTCCAGATGTTTCATGAGCACTGGAGAAACTTGTTTCCAGATGGCCGCCTATCTCCCACTGCTTGCCATGTTGATCCTTCCAGTCATATGGAAGGATCCTTACCAGCATCAAAAACTTCCAGAGAACTGGCAAGGGAAGGAAACTCTGCATGCAATCAGCAAGACTCACTTGGCAAGTACTGATAGATGTTTTGTTTAATTTCGATACATTTTCAGCCCCTCCTTCCTCGAAGGAGCTCAGTTAATCACATCACATCTTGTTCCACCTTCATTTCTTCTCTGTTTGGCTATCCATAGCCCTGTACTCCCTTGGAGGCCCAAGATCAAAATTTTAGGAATACAGGAACCTGCCGTCTGCAGAGTCAGACCCCCGGTCTGTCTAGCTCAGGATTATGTACTCTGACTGGCAGCAACTCTCCAGAATTTCAAGCAGGGGTCTTTCCCAGCCCTACCTGGAGACACTTCCAGGGATTGAACCTGGGACCTCCTGCAAACAACCACTGAGATATGGCTCCATCCCCACACTGTCTTTTCTCCTCTCAATTTCCAGCTCTGGTGCAGTTATTAAACCAAATGGCAGCACTTCATTTCCTAATCCCTCCCACCCCCAGTGTGTGGCAAAGAAAGACGCTCGGAGGAGAACATTTGCTCTTAACGTCGTTGATGAAATGCATCACGCGTCTTTGCATACATAAGTTGTCTATTTTTAAAGCTGCTCAAATGTGCACTTTCGTTTTATACGACTGTTAATTAAGATGTTGATTAGCCCTGCTATTGAAGCATTGAAACCCTTTCAAACAGAAATGGCCACTGTTCCAATTTTGTTTTAATTAGTTGGACTTTGAGGTTATTTACTACTCTGTCAGTTATCAAAGCAAAGCTGTTTAATTTGATGATATGTCTCAGCAGGTAACACACTGAGGAGTATGTGTGGGGTTTTTTTTTAAAACTGTTGCCTGCAAGCACTTGCAGGATTGTGATATAAGGTCATTGAGGAGTGACTCATCAGCCCTGTACATGGCGAAATGCAGAGTGTAAAAAATAAACGCTCACAATTGCTGCCCTGTAAAACAAAATTGATAGGGTATTTGGCATCAACACCCAGCTGGCTTCCACAAATTTTATACACAGAGCTTTTCCTTTGGGTGGAGAGAAAATTCCTCTCCTATGGATCCAACTCTGAATGGCAGAGAGTTTTCCTCCTGTGAAGAGGGTGTGAGAGAGGAACATCGCATTTCTGATTTTTTGATTATCATTGGCGTCACCTGGAACAATGACCATTTGCCACATTGTGGTTAAAAAACCAACATCCTGAACACTAAAAAGAACAATAGCCAACTCTGACCTTGAGACAAATGATGAGAAAGGAGAAACAACATTCAGGTGTGAAGAAAAAACAGACCCACAGGAGAAGTGTAATACTGTACTGGCTATCTACAAATTTACAACATTGCCAAGACTTGCATGTTCAAAACTAGCATCACCCTTCTGTCTGTGACATGCTATTTTTCCTATATACAGGGCATTTTTTTAAAGCATTCATTTTGGTGGAACATCCCATTATGTGATATCCCACTTGAAGCCTTACAATCTAGACAGAAACAAACGCTCTTCTCATGACCCTAAACAGGGTTAGAAACATAGGAACATGAGAACCTGCCATTTACTGAGTCAGACCCTTGGTCCAACCAGCTCAGGATTGTCTACAAAGACTGGCAGCGGCTTCTCCTGGGTTACAGGCAGGAGTCTCTACCAGCCCTATCTTGGAGATGCTGCCAGGGAGGGAATTTGGAACCTTCTGCATACAAAGATGCAGATGCTCTTCCCGGAGTGGCCCCATCCCCTAAGGGGAATATCTTCCAGTGCTCACACATGTTGTCTCCCATTCAAATGCTGCCATTGTACGTAGTCCAGAAACTTCAGTTAGTTCAAAATGCAGCAACCAGGCTGGTCTCTGGGGTAACCTGGAGAGACCATATTATGCCTGTTTTAAAACAGTTGCTCTGGCTGCCAATATGTTTCCAGGCAAAATACAAAGTGCTGGTTATTACCTTTAAAGCCCTGAACGGCTTAGGTCCATGTTCTCTTAGAGACCGCCTTCTTTTGCATGATCCCCACCGCATGTTGAGGTCATCTGGAGAAGTCCGTCTCCAGTTACCATAGGTACATCTGGTGGTGACTCAGAACTGGGCCTTCTCTGTAGCTGCTCCTGGCCTATGGAATGCACTCTCGGCAGATATCCGCAGTTTAGGGAATATGGAACCTTCTGCTCTTCCCAGAGCGGCTCCATCCCCTAAGGGGAATACCTTAGAGTGCTCACAAATCAAGTCTCCCATTCATATGCAACCAGGGTGGACCCTGCTTAGCTAAGGGGACAAGTCATGCTTGCTATCACAAGTCCAGCTCTCTTCTCATTGATCTCATTGGAGACCAATGAGGAGACTCACTGATCTCCTCTCAGCTGAATATGCTTTAGTCTGAACGACTGTATATGTTTTCATTTTTGAAATGAACTTGGGTGCAGACCCTCTCAAATGCAGGGTGCAGATAGGACGTATACTGCTGCATGTGTGTTGAATATAATGTGTAGATAACCTGTATGTGTGCACTGAACACACATGCGTTGAACTTAATGTGTGAATAGAGTGTAGTTCAGCTGTCTAACCACACACCTTAAGTGGCTCACCAGACCTTTTTCATCCCATCCATATGCTTATGAAACCATCTTTGGTGAAAAACAGAAAGATATGATGGCTTCACCTCTAAATATTTGGATTTGGGTTGACGTTTCCAAAGGAGTTTTTGCTTCCCGAGAGGAAGAATTGATGAGCACTATAGAAGCACAGGGGCAAGCATGAGAACATTGTTTGCTTTTCCGCTGGCCGTATGCCGGCTTCCTTTTCAGAACGATTGCTAACAATACGCTGTGTGCATATGCCTATATTTAAATCACTTCAAGGCAAAGCCGTGGGCAGGCGGGGAGGGGGGGGGAAGTACTGATTCCAAACCCATAATTGCAAATACAATGAGGTCATTCACCCAGTCAAAAACTGTGTTCAGCAGGGGTTTGGGAACTCTGTGTGCTCCCAGTTTTCAGTTATGTGCAAGCAAGGTAGGAGGAAAACCTGGGTAAGTGATTGTGTGGAAGCAAGGCAGGAGGAAAAGCTAGCCAGGTTTTCCTCCTACCTTTCTTCCGCACAATCATGTCAACCCAGGTTTTCTTCTTAGCTTGCTTGCACACAACCGAAAATTGGGAGCTCCCAAACCTGGGTAGAAGACAGTTTCTGATTGTGTGAATGATCTCAGTGTTTTTCAAGGAGGTGGGGAGTTGTTTGATAGTAGGAAGGAGCTATTTCCAGCCAGAGGCATACATAATAGTTATGTAGATAGTACGTAATAGTTACACACAGATATATGGTATACAGCAAATGCCCTATGCCTGCATTTCTAGAGCAGTTTCTTTGGAAGGTTATGTTTGAGTGAAGAATGGCAGGTTCAAGCATAACCCTTTCTCATTGATCATACATTCTACTCAGAGTGAACTCCCCGATGAGTCCCACCCCATGGTTTCGAGATACCTTTAATGTTAAGAATTCAATATGCTTTTGAAATCCCACCGCATAGGGGACCATTCAAGGAATAATGTTTTTTTTCAAATGGGAAAAGGGCCAGTAGAGAAAGGGTTAAATGCCACCCCTGTTGATTGATTGATTGATTGATTGATTGATTGATTATCTAGTTATTTAATTGATTGATTGAATTATATTTGTACATCACAACCCCAAACTTACATCTCTGGGTGGTTTGCAGCAACATAAAACAAACTAAAACAACAATGAAAACATTAAAACATTTTAAAGCTGCAATTCTAATTAAAAGCTTGGTTGAATAATTGCATCTTTAAAGATTTAAAAAAAAAAAACTGTTAAAGATGGAGAGGCTCTTATTTCAGCAGGGAATACATTCCAATGTACATTTAGGGCTAATGTGCGATCCAGCAGGGAACTTTTTATATTCTGATTTAATATCCCACCCCTATCCCGAGGGACTAAGAGTGACACTTAATGGGGTTCATTTTGTTTTATCCTCACAACAAACTTGTGAGGTAGGCCAGCCTGAGAGATAGTTGCAGACACAAGCCACCCAGTGATTTTCACAGGAGAGAGGGGGTTTGGAGTTTCCTACCTCCCACCTGACATTCTAAACTACAACGTACTATAGACTCTTGCTATCAAACTATAGATAAAATGCCTTCTTGGTCATATCACTCAGTATTCTGATATGTACAACATATCCCCCCCCCCCACTTTTTCTTTCTTTCCGGAGAAGGAGACGTTATTTGCTGAGTCCCTTGGAGGCTTAAACTCTCTGTGTGGGATAATTTCAGGGTGGTGGAATATTCAGTATCTCTCAAATCACCACTACCAATAAGGTGAATTTTGTATTCCTTCTCCTAGCAGGGCAAATGAAGACCCCCCTGTGCCAAGTGTGGGGAAAATTCTCTTTCTTGTTCTCATGCATGTCTCAATAAGCTTGCAAATACTTCATTTCCCGAGGCAAAATTGGTCCCTGCCTAAGCAAGCCTTTTACAGAGATACAGGGAAGATTAGAACATACTGCTGTGGGGGAGAGAGGTAGTGTACAGGTTACATCCCCAAATTGTATAAAAGTTCCATCAGAAAGTTAATGAAACATAGACAGATGGCATAAAAGACTGTCTTAAGAACATTTTTTTAAATGGATTATATATCCATCAGGAGCAGATGCATGCTTTCATTAAATTAATTAAAATATGACTTGCTCATTTTTTCACCGCCTGTCTACCTTTTGACTTGTTATATTTTGATCCTGCTGTAATTATATATGAACATGACAAATATTTATATGCCACTTTTTAACAAATTCCCAAAGTGATTTACATAGATAGAAATAAATGTAATTGTTATTTGTCTTGTTCATTATATTGTGGTTTTTATTTGTTTTCTGACTTGTGACCTGCCTGCAGTATGACTTTTGTAGGAAAGCAAGGGATTATCTTGAAAATATCTTAAGGGACTGCCTGCTCCTGTGTGTGAGTCTACCTGCCTGTTAAGCCCAATACATGGTAGCTGTATTCAGGTATCTGTACACATGCACACGTGTTTGTGTGACTGACTGTTCATTTTAAAAATGCTTGTGGGTACAGGCCTCCACAAATGAAATGTATAGATTGGAAATGCAGTAGTACACATGTGTTGCACATAGCATATTAGATAGGGATGTGCAAATTGATTTGAATTTCAATCAATTCAACTCAAATCTGGGAGATTTGAGTGATTTTGGTTCAAATTGAATCACCCCTAAAAAGGGCAATTTGATTTGTATTCACATCGAATTTTAGAAATCCGATTCAAGAGCCATTTGGCACTTAAAAACAACAACAATTCAGGCCCCTTGATTGGTTTTTAAAAGTGCCCAAATAGGGTCTGATTCAAATTTGATTCAAATTCAAATTGAATTTTTGGACGAGATTTGAATTTGATTTGAATTTGAAACAAATTTTTGGAATTCAATTTGAATTTGAAATGAATCATTTCGTGCACGAATCGTGCATGAATCATTTCGTGCACATCTCTAATGTTAGACACGCACAGCAGCATGGGCAATGCAGAATTTTCCATGTTGCTCTGCACAGAATTTTGGTCAGTATGTGCAGTGGAATTCCTGCAAGAGTGATTAGATGAGGATAACTGCCTGTTGTTTCATTTGTTTGCAGGCATAATCCTTTTCTTAAACAATTTCTCTTCGAAGTATATTTCAGCACAATAGGAGAGGGAAAAGATCCAGAGGTTACAGCTGATTAGCTGGAGTGTGAGCCCTGCCTTGACAGGTTAACTTGATCAGCGACTTGAAAGTTCACCCTGTTCACGTTCTAATTTATGTTATGTGTGGTATAGAGCCTCTCGCTTGAACACTTACATTATTCTAAACAATTATATTGCTATGATACATATAATGCTGGGCTCTTGAACATCAAGTTCGTTAATGACGGCAGACTATAAAGTGGCGTGTTTCTCTTTCCAAAGGTCAGGCATCATTTCTTCAGTAGATTAACATTTTATCTTTTAATGGTGTTAGGAAAAGGTCAAAAGATTCTAATAGATGGGATATGGAAAGCGCCCATTGAAGATCAATGTGAGAAGCATCTTCCACAGCCCTGAAACACAGCTGTTTAATGACAATAGCTCCAGCTTCTCTTTCTCTCTTGACAGGTTGAAATTTCAGATTCCATTTTCATATTCCGTCACGTAGCCCCCTCATATTTATGGATCTCTTTTGAGCTTCTCTTTTTCAGAATATTTCTTTATTATACAAAACAAAATACCAAATTCCTTTAAGCAATTAGTGTACCCTCAGGCATTTTATATATAGAATTTATTTATTTATTTATTTATTGCCTTCCAAATGAATGTAACGGGTTGATCCCCAATGACTAGAAGGGAGTTAATTTTATATTAGTTTAACTGAATACGTTTGCAATAATTATATGGAAAACGCTATTTAAATCAGTTCTCTCTTCTTAAATTATATGCCATTTAGGGGTTGTCAGAGCAAGATTTCAGAGATAAAGACAATTCTTGATACGAGGGTCTCTGTGCTACAAATCTAGGCTGTTCTGAAACAAAAGACATCCAATACTTCATATTTCACATTCAAATCCCTGTTGGAATCACCTTGCATTCCCTTTGGAATTTCCTGTAATGTTCAGATTGTCTCTATGAATGTATGAAGCTGCCTTCTACTGAGTCAGACCATTGGTCCATTTAGCCTAGGACGGTTTACTCTGACTGGCAGGAGCTCTCCAGGGCCAGAGATTTGCTCCCACCCTATATCCCAAGAATCTTTCTGACAGGGGACGCCGGGGATTGAACCTGGGACCTTCTGCTTGCAAGGCACGTGCTCAGTGACTCAAGTATAGCCCCTCTTCAACTATGTCTGTTACACAGAATGTGACCACCTCTTAATATTTGACTGTAACTGCAGAAGGGAGTTTATACAAAATTGGCATCCCTTCATGGGTGCCACTACTACAATTTGTATTTATCTACAGACCGTGGCCCTCATTATTCACAGGGGTTCTGTTCTCGTCTATAGGTGCAAATACGGAAACTGCAAATAACAAAACTTTGAGTCAAGAGGAATGGGGGGCTTGGTTCCTTGAGCTTAAAAAAGGTCCAAAAAGGCAGAAATAAAGAGAATAAAGCATAGTGCCTTGCTCTCCAGGCCTCCAGCTCCACACACACCCCAAACCGCAAACCCTCCAAAATTTGTGAGATTTCCCACCAAAATGTCTTGGAAAATAATTTAGAAGAAGAGACACAAAATGGCTCTGTGGTGCAAAATGGTGGTTGGAAATGACATTGGGAGCCATTTCTGGGCACACAGGAACTGCAGATAGGCTAATTTTACCTATTTAAAAAACCTCCGAGAAAGAAATTGTGTCCCCATGACCCAACTGCGGATATGCGAAACTGTGGGTGCCTGGGCCATGAATAACAAGGGCCACCTGCACCACTTTTCAACCAAAGTTCTCAAAGTAGTTTACATAGGAAAATAATCAATAAAAGGGGGGTTCCCTGTCCCCGAAGGGGTCACCATCTAAAGCAGGCAGAATGTTGGCAATCCAGTTGCTTTTGGACTACAACTCCCACCATCCCCAACCAGTCAGGGATGATGGGAGCTGTAGTCCAACATCTGCAGAAGGGCTGAAGTTGTGAAGCCCTGATTTAAGAGAAGTATAAGACAGACACCCAGCAACAGCCACTGAAGGGATGTTGTGCTGAGGTTGGAGAGGGCCATTCCACCCTGCCCGCCGCCGCTAAATGTAAGAGAATCACTGCTTTAAAAGTGGCCTCTTTGCTCAGTTTGCAGGATCAGAGAATGGCAAGAGAACTTATAACTAGAAAACAAGCGATGGTCGCCAGTCAATAGGGAGTGTATCCGATCATTCTTGGAAAGATCATTTGAAATTTGATCCTTCGAACTTTGATCATTCGATATGGTCATTCTCTGAAAGAACCAGGAGTTATTCCATGAAACAGATTACTAGGAAATTTAAGACCAAGGAAAGGAAGTACTTTTTCACACAGTACATAATGGATCTATGGAATTCTCTGCCCTGGGATGTGATGATGGCCAGCAGCGTGGATGGCTTTTCGAGGGGCTTCGACAAATCCATGGAGGTCAGGTCTCTCAATGGCTACTAGTCTGATGGCTATAGGCCACCTCCAGCCTTAGAGGCAAGAGGCCTCTAAATACCAGATGCAGGGGAGCAACAGGATGCTGGACTAGATAGGCCTTGGGCCTGATCCACCAGGGCTGACCTTATTCTGCTCCTCTTGCTGCTGATTCACACACACAAAAATGCAAACACAATCTCTGTTCCCCTACCAGGGAGCCTGCATCAAATCCCTCAAATAGGTAGACAGCCCCCCCACCCTGCCTCACCATTGCAGGCAGACCCTCAGATCACTACACCAATTCACAGGCCCTCAGGTAACTACATGAGTTACATGAGCCGTGGAACTGGCGATGACGCTGTGCCGCACTTAAGGCAATGATTAATCAGGCCCGGGAATCGCTTGGCATTTGGTGCTGCTCTCCCAGTTCTGTTTCAGCAGCTCCACTTCCACGACGCAACAGCTGTTCTTCATATTCCGTCAGATAAACCTACGAGGAAGTCCATTAAAGATATAAGTGACTTCCCTTGCTGTATTTGATGAGACACTTCAAAGGATGGGCAAACGTGATGTCGCTCTGAGACTGAAGGCAAAACCAAACAACTGAAAAAGTAACATTTGTGGCATTTGATAAATAAGATATGAGTCAGTCGCCCCCCCCCGCCCACTTCACCTCCCACTCCTTATATCGTATGTACATGATAATACTCCGTGACATGTATTTGAGAGGGTAATCTGATATTATGTAAGTCTTACGATGCTCATTTGACAGTGGATTCCAGGAAATATAAAACAAAAGGACAAGCCCAGTATGCATTTCAGCTGTTTGGGATGGCTATTTCCTCTTCTTCAGAAGAGGGTAAGTGTGTGTGTGTGAACACACACACACACACACACACACACACACACACACTTTTATATATGTATACATTTCACACCTTCAGGAGTGGACATGTACACACACACACACACACACACACACACACACACGGAGAAAGAGAAGGGTGTTTTTTCATATATATATATATATATATATATATATATATATATATATATATATATTCATTTCCCAGATTTAGCATTACAACTGTATATGCACACACACACATACGTATATATGTATTTACACACTTCTGATCTTGGAGATTGGATTCTTTTCTACCCTGCAGGGGACAGTATTGGGTAAAGAACAGTGGAGAAAATCATGTGATTAAAAAAAAGGAAGACACATTTGCTTTCCATTATCCAAATTGTACTTTGCTAATTGAGGTACAAAAGAAAGGTCTGATTTTTTGAGGGCTTGGTAAAGGAGTCTTTCTGCTTGAAACTGTGCGTATGAAAAACAGGCTAGTGCCTTCATTCATACATGCCTTGACAGAGGGGGGAAAGATTCCAGTTTGCTGTTTCTCACTACTAGTATTAGTGACAGGCCAGGGATGCTAGATAACATCTTAGTAGCCCAGTGACAACTGCACAACCAAGCAAAAAGTGCTGCTGAACAGTATGTTGGAATTCTGTCTCTGGCCAGCATTTGAGCCAGCGTGGTGTAGTGGTTAGAGTGCTGGACTAGGACCGGGGAGACCCGCGTTGAAATCCCCATTCAGCCATGAGACTTGCTGGGTGACTCTGGGCCAGTCACGTCTCTCTCAGCCTAACCTACTTCACAGGGTTGTTGTGAGGAGAAAATTAAGTATGTAGTACACTGTTCTGGGCTCCTTGGAAGAAGAGCGGGATATCAAATGAAATAATAATAATAATAATAATAATAATAATAATAATAATAATAATAATAATAATTTGCTTCCATCCTAGGAAGAAAATGGCAGCAACTTTTAAGTCTCTCTACTTTGGCAATTACCAGAGTGTGCGTAACTTTCACTTTACCTCGTGTGGGCTGTAAGCATGTCATTGTTATACTACCAAAATGCCTGCCAGCTATTGGGAATCTGGGCAACACGGCTTTACAGCTCAGCCTTTCAGGGGGAAGGGTGCCACAATTTGGATCCAGCCCCTGAGAAAGTCTGTTCTCAGGCTTCTTGGCTGACATCTAGATTAACACATGCTGTGGCTTCCATGCTGCACTGGTGCTATTTGGCAATCTCCCTTCTCTCTGCAGTCCACTGTGCCTCCCGAGGACATGCCCCTGAGGGTCATGCAGCCCTCAGGGACATATTTTCAGGAGGCACAGTAACTTCAGAGGGAAGTGGAGTCGATAAAAATCCCCCCCACCGCACCAGCACTACATTAGTCTGAATAATCTTTAAAAGTATGAAAATAACAAATATGTAACTATGTTCTTAGAATGAACATCTGAAGCTGCCTTCTACCGAGTCAGACCATTAGTCCATCTAGCTTAGTATTGACTGGCAGCAGCTCTCTTGAATTTGATAGAGAAGGGTCTTCCCGAGCCCTACCTGGAGACTGATTGATTGATTAAGTGCTGTCAAGTCAGTGTCGACTCTTAGCAACCACATAGATAGATTCTCTCCAGGATGATCTGTCCTCAACTTGGCCTTGAAGGTCTCTCAGTGGTGCATTTATGGTTGTCATAATCGAGTCCCTCCACCTTGCTGCTGGTCGTCCTCTTCTTTTCTTTCCTTCAACTTTCCCCAGCATTATGGACTTCTCAAGGGAGCTGGGTCTTCACATAATGTGTCCAAAGTATGTGTCCAAAGTACCTGGAGATGCCACAGATTGAACTTGGGACCTTCTGCATTCAAAGCAAATGCTCTCTCACTGAACAAGCAGTAGGTCTTCAGAGTTTCAGTCTGGACTCCTTCCCAGGCCTACCTGAAGATGCCAGGGGTTGATCCTCAGACCTTTTGCAGCGAAAGTAGGTGCACTACCACTGAGCCATGACCCCATTTTCCAAATGCTGCAAAGGGAGGAATACAAAGGTTTCTCCTCAATAAAAACTGGAGAGAAGCTTTGGCCTTACACTCAAAGAGCATGACTTCTATATAGACTTAATGGAGGATAACCTGCCTCCCATCTCATATCTCCGAAGGTCATTGATGTGGGACCTCCTGTCATCCTCATTCAGAGTCCCTGGTCTCAAAGGTGAAGGAAGAGTGTCCGACACACACGCAGGGCAGCAACAGAGTAAAATGAGCCACTAGAGTTTGGGCAAGAGACAAGGCTGGTGGAGTAACTCATACAGAGATCTGGCAGGCAGCCTTTTCTCTTGGCAGGTCTCTTGAGCTTACAGGTTAAAGTGTGCCGTCGAGTCAATGTTGACTCCTGGCGACCACAGAGCCATGTGGTTTTCTTTGGTAGAATACAGCTTACTGCAAGGGCGTAACTATAATAGGGCAAGGGGAGACAGTTGTCTGGGGGCCCACTGCCTTGCCCCCCCCCAGAGGCAAGTCACATGACTGACTCCCCCAGCCGCGCACCTGCCCGGGCTTCCTTCAGTTGTATTCATCCTCCGAAATGGATGTGAGAGTTAAGACCTGGAGCTACCAGAACCGCATGTCTTTCTCTAGTACCATTACATGATTTGCATAATCCACAATTTATAAAACCTTTTAAAAATAATTTAGGATGATGTTCTATTGTGGCACATAGATGGATAGATAGATAGATAGATATTTTACTATGCTTTTTGTTACCACTATTCATTCTCATTTAAGATTTCTTTACTTCATGAGCTGAGCTTCAGTGAGGGGGGGCCCATTTTAAAATTTTGTCTCTGGGCCCACCTTGCTATGTGATTGAACCAATCACAATATGCTTACAGCTCTCTTATTGTAAGGAACCCTGGCTTCGTTTCTATGGGTCATTCTGCACACTGAACAGATGTCTCTCCTCTTTTTGTAAATATCATAGGATCAGGGCTGCTCTCGGGATTGGGACCAAAGTGGGTGGGGTGGGGTGGGGTGGAGAGTTTAACTTTTTCCTCCCACTCAGCATCTGCTTGCCTCAGAAAGGATACTTCCATTGCATCCTTTGCCCCAAATTGATTCCCCAACTTAAATGCCTCCCAGGCTTTTAATTAGATTTATAGTTTTGAAATTTTTAATACTGGGTTTTAAATGTTTTTAATGTTTTTAATGATTTTAATTGTTAATTGATTGGATCAATAGAACTTTATTATGATCATAGATCAGTCAAAAAAGAAAAAAACAGACAAACATAGACATTACATAAAACCTGGACGAATTTTACATACAATATGGCAAAACCTTGCCACAGTATAAGAGTTCTCCTGACTACAATTAAACAATAAAAACTCTAAGTAAAATTCATCAGAGTGTCCCGGGAACTTTAACAGCAGGGGAGCAATCAGTTTTAAATGATAATCCCTGTAAAGTTCACAATTAAAAATTTGTGTGAGAGGTATTTTCTATAGCACCAATTCCACATGGGCATATCCTTAAATTAAGTGGAATTCCCCTATATCTGCCATCCCTGACCACATTAAGGGAGGCAAGAGTGAATGAATGCCTAAATTTGGGTAATTGATTTGGATGTTTTAAATGATTTTAATTGTAAACAGCCCAGAGATGCAAGTTTTGGGCGGAATTCAAATATTTTAAATAAATAAAATAAATAATAAATAAAGTAGCCATTAGTCATGACGGGGAAGCTTAAAGGGAGGAAGCATTTGGACTGGGACCACAATGCATGGTGATAGGTTTAGGCCCTCTCTCCCAGCACCACAGCCCCGATCGAAACTGGGTCTTCTTCACAGCTGCTTTTGATGTGGGGGGAAAGGGGGAGCTTCTGCCAGTGTTCTCTGTAACAGGGACTTCCAGATGTTGTTGACTACAACGCCCATAATCCATAGCCAAAGGCCATTGCTGCTGAGGCTGATGGGAGCTGTAGTCAACAACATCTGGGGAACACCGGTTTCAGTCATGGAATGCCCCACATAACATCTCAGCCCACCTTGAGTGTTTTGGAATAGCGGGATCCATTCCAAACATGTCTTTGACGCAGTCATGACAGCCATGGTGCAAGCATGGACAAGATATATTTCCCCCCCAGCATGAAGTACACACAAGCCCATGTCAAAATGTTATTTCCTCTTCACATGCCAGCATTTCGTACGGCAAGAAATGTCAATCGCCTTTCTTCCGCCTCCACCGAGCGAGTCTTCACTGAAAAGCGAGGACAGAGAGGGAGGAGGAAAGGGATCTAGGTGGTAGCGTTGTTTATTTTGGACAGATGCAAAGAAGTATCTCTGAACCTCTGCCAGCGATCAAAGGAGCTGATGATGTAGAACAGATTCATGGGCCATGTCCTATCAGGCTTCACTTTATCCATCATCCATCATCCCAACTCGGAGCCTCTTTCTGAGTGATGACTGCACCCTAAACTCATAAAATTAATCACCGCTCTGGCTTAGCCAGGTGTCTTGCCTCCAGAAATTATCTCCGTGTGGCAAAAAAGCTGCTGGAATCTGATAGCAGAGCTGCAATTTAATTGAAAGGGTACTCTCTAGCAGTACGAGCTTCATTTACATATCTGAAAAGTTTGTCTTTTCTCACCCTTTCCCCACCCTCCCCAAATAACATTCTTTGAGAAAGAGATAATTAGAGGAGGGAAAACGGACGGCTTGATCATGAAATGACAGGAATGGATGGGTGGGGAACGAGTTAAGATTTAGGGGATTCTTGAATGGAGACATCTCAATTCCGAATATTGTTCCTGGAAGTCAGCTGGTATACCTGGGAATGAAGGAAGCTGCTTTATACTGAGTCAGGCCATTGGTCCGTTTAGCTCAGTGTCATCTACACAGACTGGCAGCAGCTTCTCCAAGGATTCGGGCAGGACTTTCTCCCAGCCCAACCTGGAGATGCCAAGAAGTGGACATTCTGTATGCAAAGCAGATGCTCTGCCACTGAGCTATAGCCTCACCCCCCTAAGGGGAATATCTTTGAGTGCTCACATTTAATCACCCATCCAAATGCAAACCAAGGCAGACACTGCTTAGTAAAGGCGACAATTCATGCTTGTGGACAACACTGTCTGGGACATGACCGGCCTCTCTTTCCCCTGGGGATATGGTTGGAAGTGGTAAAAACCCAGCTCTTCATCTTGTCAAGCATCCTTTTCTGCAAACACATTGCTGCTTTTTAAAGTTGTGTGTCTTCTTCTTCTTCTTCTTCTTCTTCTTCTTCTTCTTCTTCCCATTTTGATTTCCTTGGTGCTGAGTAGCAGGAAATGTAAACCATTCTTTGTATCTGCAGCATTAGAATTAGAATGGAAAAATTATTAAAAAGCTGACAGTGGCTGCTAGGTCAGGCTCCACAACTATTGTACCTTATGAAACATAGAACACATTGTCAGCAGGCCTTGAATATATTTTGAATTCAGCACTTGGCACGTGCCTATCATTTGCTCTCAACACCTCTGATATTTTACCACTGCGGAAGAACCCATAAGTGCCAATGAGGAAATAATCTTTGGTTCCAATGCCAAAGGAAAAGCACATGTAATTTCCAATGTGCATCCTGGGAAAATAAAAGTGGATGGGTTTAACATAGGACAACAGTGCACATTGCCATATTTACCCAAATTAAAGATGACTGAATTAAAGACAACCCGCTTAATGCAGAGGTTAAATACAGATTATACCTGCATTTACTTTAAATGAATAGGACTCTGAATTTAAGATAACCTCCCAATTTCAAATATCAAAAAACCTGGGGAAAACCTAGTCTTGGATTCAGGTAAATACAGTGGCCACATTCACACGTAACATGGAACAGACCCACGACTCTGCTATCCCCTCCCTTGATCTCCCGTCTGAATTTGGCTATAACAGAGACCATCCTCTCTGCAGTCAGCAAGACTTCAGAGAGGAGGGGGAGCTAGCTGCAAGGGCTTCCTTCTTGACTGAACAACAGCCCTCACTGCCAATCACGGGTGGAGTTGAGAGAGGAGATTCCTCCCTCAACTCCTTTTGAAGGGGACATAGCCTGTGGTTCCTCATTCAGACGTACAGCAGGCTGTGTCCAACCTCAGATTGCAGCAACAAAACTCACTACAACCTGAGGGTTCAGATTGGAGTTCCAAATCTGAAACCTCGGTTTGTTGCCGCACCAAACATGCATTCGCACGTAACGCTCGTGGAACCTCTGGCCCCTTCAACTACAGTTCTGCATTATGTGCAAATGTGGCCCCTATGTTAAATGCATCATTCAAACTGACATGCTTGGTGTTGCCTCCCCCGCCCCCTAAATGGGGCCTCATCCAGAGCAAAACCATGGGATAGGAGAGGAGAGATTGAACCCTTTGTCCCCTTTGAATAGGGGAACCTGATTGACACATGGAGAGAAATGTACATCTGGATCAAGTCTGTCCACTGAAATGAACAAGGATGCCATTTCTTTTGGGGAAACTCCTTGCAGCCATAAAAATTGGCTGATATGTAGCAATTGCTGGATTTGGCTTGTGAAAGTGACCATTCAAAATAAGCAGAGCGGTACATGTTAGAACAGACGGTAACGTGAGATGGAAAAGTTAAGAGCCGATGGCCGACATCCAGAGTAACATGTTAGTGCAATCCAGTCACATCAGACAAATGTGTGAACTCAGAAGCTTGTGTTCATGACTGGTGTTGCAGTAGCACAAATATGTTGGGTTGTTGTTTTTAAAAAGTTGGCAGGCCTCCTGCTCTGCAAGCTCTTCCTTTGGGAACCTTTGCAGAAGAGTGCAAGAGCACAACTTCAAATATCCCCATGACTCCACACACACGGCAATGTTATTTATCGCACACGCACAGCATGAGTCTGGATGTTGGCCAGTGTGTTTTTAAGCATGGCATGTGTTAGAATATGTATGTGTTAGCCAGCATAATGTAGTGGTTAGAGTGCAGGACTACAATCGGGGATACCTGAGTTCAAATCCCTATTCAGCTATGAATCTCACTGGGTGACCCTGGGCCAGTCACTTCCCTCTCAGCCTAACCTACCACACAGGGTTGTTGTGAGGATAAACGTAACCATGTACACCACTCTGGGCTCCTTGGAGGAGGAGTGGGATATAAATGTATGTACACATGTATAAAATAAAAAAAGAAATTCAGGCTTTATAAAACGTCTTATACTCCCTTTTTAGATTCTATAAACTGCAGACTTTGGGGGCACTTCTGAAATGCCCCTTCCATCTGCCCATCTTTTTACTTAATATCTAACCTGATGAAAAGTTCTGGAGGGCTTGAATGCTTACTGCTTTATAATTCTTAATTTGGTTCCGCAAGAAGTGAATATGGTCTAGCAAGATCTTTGTTTTGTCCTCTATCATTAGTCAAGAAGATGATCCATTGTCTCCTTTGAATCCATCTAAAACGGAGAGTCTAAATCATGAAACTAAGACCAGTAGAGAATGGTGAAATTAGTTCCATGGGCCCAAGGGGGCTCTCAATTTTCTTTTTTAACAACAGTCCCCACTACCCTGCATGGTAAATGGATGTTGACATTAATGTTTCAAAAGCATTTGTGGCATTGACATCAAGGCTATTCAAAAAGGAAAGTCAAGTTTCTGCTCTGCTAGTTTAAGGCCCTTGCACAGGGCTGAATGCTTCTTTGGATCCAGGCCGAAGTCCCCACTGGACACAGATACAACAGATGTATGTGGGGCGGGAGCTAAGCTATGGAAACCAACCGTTTTGATACACTGATGAAGCAATCTACCCATCTGACCTTTCTTGCAAATCAGCAGAGCGTTAGATGAACAAAAATCACCAAGTCTAAACAACACAGGTATGCATTCTGGAAAAGAGAAGACAAATGTTAATCAAATGCAGAAAATGAAATCTTTAAGACGTACACTAAGCAGACATTGGAGGTGAGTAGAAGCAGAGGATGCTTTGATCCAAAATATAATTGGATTTTGACTTTAGAATGTGTGAGCTGCTAGAAATGGAAGTCTGAGGAGGGGGGGATGTGAGAGCACTCTTCAAATGCCTGAAGGGCTGTCACACAGAAGAGGGCAAAGACCACAGAAGAGGGCAACGATTGCGAGGAGAGCTGGTCCTGTGGTAGGAAGCATGACGTCCCCTTAGCTAAGCAGGGTCCACCCTGGTTGCATATGAAAGGGAGACTAGAAGTGTGAGCACTGTAAGAGATTCCCCTCAGGGGATGGAGCTGCTCTGGGAAGAGCAGAAGGTTTCAAGTTCCCTCCCTGGCTTCTCCAAGATAAGATTGAGAGAGATTCCTGCCTGCAACCTTGGAGAAGCTGCTGCCAGTCTGTGAAAACAATACTGAGCTAGATAGACCAATGGTCTGACTCAGTATATGGCAGCTTCCTGTGTCCCTATGACTGGTTCTTTACTGCCTCAAAGGACAGAGCTAGATCTGATGGACTTAAGTTACAGATTTTGGCTGAACATTAGCAGAAACTTGGCAGAACAGAAATGGCAACAACTACCTAGGAGGCTGGTGAGCTCTTTCTCATTGGAGGTCTTCAGGCCAATCTTGGGGAGATTGGGCACATTCACACAAAACACAAAACCAGAGGTGAAGGGACCTTCAGTTTTGGAAACTGTACATCCAAATGTGGGAAACCACTGTTTCCTTAAAAAATGGACCCGTGGTTTTGCTCCCTGAACTGTATTTTATACCTTCAGTTTGTAGTAAGGTCTGCTGCCTGGACCTCTGGCTCCGCGGTGTCAGCGTTACGTCTGAACACAGGCACTGCAGTCTCCCCCCCTTCTGTAGCTGGAGTTGAGGGAAGAAGCTCCTCCCTTGCTCCAGCTGCTGTTGGTTGCCTGGGCTGTCCTTCAGTAAAGAAGGAAGTTCTGGCAGGCAGTTCCCTCTCCTCTCTGCAGTCAGTGAGACTGCAGAGAGGGAGGTCTCTATTTTGTCTGAATTCGGATGGGAGAGCGGGGGAAGCAGAGACACACAACCGCAGGTCCATTGTACATATGGTTCCACGTTGTGTCCAGAGGCAGCCATTTTAGTTCTGGATATCCTGCATTAAGCAGAGGGTTGGGCTGGGTGCCCTTCCCCTGCTCTCTATTTCCAACAATCAAGCATATTGCATTATGTTTATTTATTTGTTACATTTCTGTACCACTCTTCTTCTAAGACACTCTGTATTGCATACATCATGGATGGGTTGTAGTTCAGTGGGACAGCATCTTCTTTGCACACAGGTCTTGGGGTCCAATCCCTGGTTGGGCACATGCCAGTTGATAGCTGGCACTGCCCAATGACAGTCAAAATGAACAAAAGAAATGAAGCTGTGTAATGAATCCTCATAGGGATTCATTAAGGAAAAGTTATTATACACCAAAGAATCCAAACACTTGAAAAATAGTGACCGTATCTTTTGCTCCATAACTCCACTTATACAAGGGCTAGAGCTTAGCCTTTTAAAAAAAATGAAATCTAGAATTAATAGGAGGAACCTAAATCTCGAATCAATTAGAATTGAATCTGGTGCGATTCGATCTGAGCTCAAATTTTGCCAGGAGTGTCTGGGCAGATTTGTTTCGAGCTCGAATCACCCAAATTGTCCAGATTTGGGTTGAATTGATTCGGATCTGAATCGATTCACACATCCCTAGTGTTAAAGGCACTGTGTGGGTGAGTGGATGGGGCCTCCAAAAGCCTTTAGGTCCAGGCTCCAAAATTACCTAGGTGCACCTCTGACCCTATCTAGCGATGCCAGTGAGGGTACTGGGAACCTTCTGCATGCAAGCATGCAGATGC